>NW_008610092.1:0-27337 GCF_000691845.1 Merops nubicus
CTTTGACAGCTGTGATGGAGCTCAGCAGAGATGAGCTGCCTGAATGCTGGAGAAAGTTCAGGAAGACCAGTTGTTTTCTTTGTCTTTCACAAATAACTTTCTGAGGCAGTGTAGCCCACCAGATGTGTAAACACCCACCCAGTGACATACTGAATTTTAAAGGAAGCTAGAGAATTGAGTTTTAGTTTCCTGTATGTGTGCACCAACTCACTGAATAGAGCAGGTTTTTCTCTTTCAGTATATCTTGTCTCCACTTTGATGTGTGGGCTTGTGTTTGTACACACTGCAAACACAAACTGGGAATTGTATTACAAGTCTAAGCAGAAAAAGAAGCCTGACTTTGAAAAAATCAGCTCTCATCATTGTATGTGAAATGATAGCAAGGAAAAGCAACACTGACTTTTCAAACTACTGTTTCTATACTTTTTTTTTTTCATTTCAACTTGTGCTGAATGAGGACAAGTCTATATTTAAGAAATCAAAGGGCAGCAGAACTAAGCCCAGCTGTTTGTTTTCTCCACGTGATACAGCTTTCCCTGTTCTCTCCTGGCTGTAAAAATCACTCTAACTATCAAACTTAGGTGTCTTCCCTTTTACATCTTTTATGAGGCATAATGACAAGCAAGATAAGGTACTTGGGGGGTTTGTTGGTGGCTTGTTTGTTTGTTTGGGTTTTTTTTGGTTGGTTTTGTTTTTTAAACTTCTGGCATCCATGCTGAATGGAGATGAGAGAGTGTCAGGAGAGCAGAGATAAGGAGTTGAACTGTTAGCTTTGCTGCTAGACCTGTTGGTGTAGAAAACAACCTAAGGAGAGAGCTACCATCTCTTCCTACATGTGAATATTCATCTATGCATATGGCATCTCTCTATAGTATTAAAAAGAGCCTAAGGTTTGAAGTATTTGTGTTCGAGGAGATTTATGGAGTGTATTTGGTGGTCTGTTAGGATAAAGAGTTAGAGTTTGGGAGTCAGTATATATGTTAAAAAATATATCTCTGCCCACTTAGATTGCTGGAAACATGCATAACTTCCTGCTAGAAAGCTTTTACCATTGTCAGGTTTTTTTTTTCCATTCACCAGGCTAATCTACATGCCCAAGGCAAGCTCTTCTTTTACAGTTGTAGCAGTGGAAGTGTGAAATAAGAGGCTAAGCAATGTTTACCTGTCAGGATAAATTATTTCCAATATTTTCTGCCTGGCTCAAAGAGGAAATGGAATGATCCTGTAGGAAGTTTTCTTGCAGCAATTGCTACAAGTGGACCTCAATTTTTACAAGTCTTCAGGAAATTAAGTCTGTCATTTTTGCACTGAGTAAGAATTCTGAGAATATGATGTAATCTGTAAGCTGAAAAGCCTCCAGATAAATGGGCTTTTGGTGTGATATTGCATAGACATTATTCTAATTTCACAAAGATATTTGGAAGGGGGTGGTGAGACATAGAGGATTTCCTGTGAATGCTTTTGTTTTGGGAGACAACACTTCCCTGTGATGCCTGTTACTGAGCCCTTACTGAGGTGTATGCATTGTCAAATTATTTGCTGGCTGCTTTGATAGAAATGTTTCAGCTTTTATGTTCTAACAAATTCTAAGCATGGGGTAGGTTTTCCAAAGCAGATTTATTTGTGCTTCTGGTTTTCACTGTGAACAGGTACACACAATCTTCCTCTACAGTATTGTCTGTCTGACATACCCAATGTTTTTTGTTTAGCATCCAATTTCTGCAAAGAGAACAGTGTATATGTATATATATGTCTTTTATATGTCTATACTGAGATTGAAGGGGTTTGTTCAGTTTGCAGGGGGGCTTTTAAACAGGAAGAAGAAATTTGTCATAACTGTGCTCCCTCTCTGGCATTGTAGGGAGCTCAGCAGGGGAGTCAGTCATCACCAAGGCAGAATCCAGTCAGAGTGAGGAGGCCTTGCTACCAGAAACAGTTCAGCTGTTGTCTTCACTGTCTTCACTTCAGCCCAAGATATTTGCCCAGCTACAGGTACAGTCAAATTGCTTACACATCGAATGTTTTGTGCAGGGAATGCTGAAGATAAGCTGAGAACAGCAAGTCCTCTCAGCTAATGATCCCAGATACTGCCTAGGTAACATGGGCTTTGAAGTAGCTGTCAAGCCTTACTTTGGCCTGCCTTGCATATCACACTCAGCATACAGCTGGGGTGCACAGGATCCCACTACCATCTTTTGACACTTTGAAGTTAGGGTGTATAGTGAAGGCAAAACCAAGATGAAGGTAGTGGGCTTCTGCCTCAAGCCAAGCACCTAGTCATTTTCTACATGGTCTATAGTCATTTCATAATGAAAATGCTGCAAAACTGAGGGGAGATTTTTTTTTTTTTAATTATTCCTTTTAAATTCTCCTATGGCCTCTTAAGAGAATATGTTGAAATCCTTAAACTGCTCCCAGCTCAGGTCTGTAAATTGCCAAATTGAAAGGCTGAAGAGTGGGGATAAGAATGTCATGCTAAAAGAGCATCTTCTAAAGTTTATCTCTTGTCAAAGGTGCTTCTTTTAGCCTTCTTCCCAAACTACTGTTTTGAAAAGCTACCTTCATGCTTCCTAAACCCCAAAGAAATGCATGATCTCTTCCCTAGTGATCCAGTCAGCAGAAATACTTGCTGTTTCCCTCTGTTTCTGAAGACAGCCTGTCTCTACTTCACTTATTTTTTTAAGCAGTATGCTTAGCTTTTAGTGGCCACCTCTTGTGGGAATGGGCAGCATTGGGGAATGATTTTAAACTGAGTATCAATCCAAAATTAGATCTTTATGGTGGTAAGTAGTCTTCTAGATTCTCCTGGATAGCATTGTCCCAATTTTCTAATACAACCTGAACCTAGGGTTGCTGGAATTGACTGTTTGAAAGAGATGATGTATGGGAAGTCAGAACCTATCCATTAAATGCGAGTTCCCAGTGCTGTAAATACTGGTATCTTAGTTCTTCTGCCTTCTCTTTCACAGGGACTACAGCTGCAGTCAACTTTTACCTCCACAAATGGATCAACAGCCCTGATAGCTGTAAATAACCATTCCTCTCCCAGCCCTGGAATTTTGGATTCCATAGGGAGTGCAATAACCAACCATCCTTTAATACTTAATCAGGGACACAGTCTGCAAGCAGGTGCTGGCTTACCAGAGCACAGTGCTCCTGCCTCTGCTTTTGGGACTCCACCTGGCTCTGATCAGAGTCTGGTTGCCATGGGCCAGTTGGTAGCAGTTGGAGAGGTAGATGACTCCAGGAGCCTAGAAGGAGTCCATCAGATTCTCCTGGGAGATGGACAGACTATTCCAGTACGGATTGTGGACAGCCATCCAGCACTTAGTAAGTTGCAATCTTCCCAGGAATATGTAAATACAGAAAACAGGGTAGGGTTTGTTCTGTGTGCCTTCAAGACAGGAGAGAAATGTATTCAAAATGGGAAACTTCAGAACAGGCTTCTTTCATAGAGTTCATAGAATAGCTGATTCTAATTAGTTTTTACAGTGAAAACGTGACTGTAGGAAAAAAGAAAAAACCACTACTTAGTTTTTGCTGTAAAAAAGACTTGCTAGTTAGTATTTGCTCAAAATAAGTACTTGAACTTACTTGATAAACAGATTTTTTCCTGAAAGTCCTACTATTTAGCTGAAATGATGATATTAAAAATAATTTCTTAATAAGAATGGAAAATAACCAATATTGAGTCTAGTTTGAACTCTTTGGAAAGAAATGTGGGTTTTTTGATGAATTCTGTCTTTATACCATCCCAGCAGATTTCTGAATTTTTGAAATAATCTTTTACTAGGATGCTGTAGCCATCAATATGCTTTAGAAGTGATCAGTTGGAGTTCTATGTAATTGCTTGGAGTTTCAAACTTGGGTTTGAAAATACTTTTTGAAAAATATAGAATGACCACCATAAATAACTTTCTTTCTGTCAAAATAGAAGGCTTCTTAAAACCATTGTTATGAAATATAGATACAGCCTTTGAATTCTCAACTGTAGAGTCTGAGAATGAAAGCTTGCATTCACAAAAATCATTTTTAATTCTTGGTGGTGAAAACCTATTAGACATGGAGTATTTATAGATCAGTGCAACATATCCCTTTAACTATGCAGTGAGTCTGAAATGTGCAATGCTTTATCATTTATATATTATCTTTTCTTGCCATCCATGACTTCTAGAAGATGGCTTTTGAGTAATTTTGCAGGAACATCTGCTTAAAAATGTGATAGATCATAGCACACACCTTCTTAATGTCATAGCAATAATTATCTCCATATGCCCTACAACTTTTGCAGGTCAGCTAAACTTAGTTTGTACTAAATTCTGTCATATTGTGAAAATGGAAATTTAAGACTGCATGAAGAAATAAAAAGGAGATAAAGGGTGCATGAGGAAAGATACTGAGATTCATATATGTTAAAGCTATATTGGGGTATTTTACTGTGGCAGTATTGTCCAAGTTAAATTTAAGGTATTTTCTGCCTGCTCTACTCACATGTTTGTAACTGGTTGTTTTCCCTTTTATCATTGAATTTGGCTACTCTTCTGATAAATGCTGTTTTTATTCAGAGCATATCAGATGCACCTCCTCCATTCAGTTGTTTAACCCATTTGTTCAACCTACATGTTGATGCCTCTCAAAAACATTAGTAGTGATGAGTGTTGTGAATTTTTAAAGAAATACTGTGATACACAAAAAGAAATTTAGTCAAATCTATAATATCACATATATAAATACATGATTACATAAAGTTATATATTTATTATGTTATCATATTTTTACATTATATATAAATTCTATAACACACTGTTCCTTTGGGATTTCCCCTTTGTTTTTTTTCTACTCAGGGTCTCAGTCTGCAATCACCAGTCTGAATTTGGAAATTGTGAGAATATTGGTGCCATTCCTAAGTTATGTGGAGGAGTTGCCTATAAAATGAACAAACACCTTCCCTCCCTCTCCCTGAGACAAGTTCTTTGTCTGGAGAGCAGGAGGACAAAAAAAAAAGCAGTCTAGACTGAAGAGGGAATAATGTCCCAGAGCTTATTTGGAGGAAGCACCATACACACTGATTTGAGCTGCTAAGTTCAACTGTATTTCAAGATTTTATTTTCCTCTGTGTGTGCATACACTTACACACATGTTTGCTTTGTTAAAATAATCCTGTATGTTTGGGGTGTTCTCCTATCCAAGCACTAACTTAAGAATAAGCTGTTTCATCCTGAAAGTGTATGTGCAGTCTTTGAGAACATTCAGTTGTGCCTGAAGTGTAAGTCCCTCTCTAAATCAGCATGCTTTCATTTTTTCAGCAATAGCTCCTCCATTCCTCCTTTCCTCTCAAAAAAACCCAAGATGACAAGATGGTAGTTTTATTTTTCCACAGGAAAGAGATTTTGTGTGAGAGTAATTGTCTCCAAACATATCTGATTTTTAATAAAATATTCTAAATATTCTTATTCATGGGGCCCCTACTGCAGTAAATTCCTATCAAATTGCAATGTCTTACAGTACAGCAGATGACAGAAGGGGCTGTCAATCTAAATGGCTGTCAACTTCACATGCCTTACCTATTAGCTTGAGTTCCTTTGAAAGAAAGTATTTCTCTTTTAAATGCATAGTTATTGGGGCTGAAGTGTTGTCAGTGGAATTTGAACTTCAGTGTTTAATTTTTGTTTTGTTTTTAAGCTGCAGAAAACACAGAGGATGTTGTCTGTCTGAGCCAAGTTAAACAAGAGCCAAGGGAAAAAGCATTGTCTGTGGAGCCAGATGAAATCAGAGACTGCCAGAGTTCCTCACCTGTTTAAATCTGTGAAGCCTGGAAGGATTTTTCAAATCAGAGAACTCTAAATGTCTTCGAAGGCAAGGCAGGTGCTCTCACAGTAATGCCATTCTTCTTAAATCATTCTGTGACATTCACACCAGGCACATTTCACACTAACTCTGACACAGGACTGTTCTGATTTATGACTGATGTGGCTCATTGCCAATTCCAGGCCATTCAGTTGCCTTGTGGAACACCACCTCTTTCTTCTAGTCCAAGTTTTGAGTAATTTGGGTGCTATCCAAATTGGCCTATTTTGGTCAACATTGCTGAAAGTATTCCACAGTTTAATTTCTTAGCTTTAGAATGTGGATCACAATGCTGGTTTTGTTTTTCTCCTCGAGACCCTCAACTGTTACAGCACTACAAAGAACATAGAATCTGCCAGCTCCAAGACAACAGAATCCAACAGCAAAGTTTATCAGTAGAGTTTTGTGACAAAAAGAAGGTCCAAGATGCTAAATTTCAAAGCAATGAAGGACATGGATGCTTTAGAAAATGCAGCTTTGATGTGACCATAATGTTAATGGAGTGAAGATCAAGGAGTGGAGAAAGGTGAGGTTACCAGGTGGATGTGAGGTTGTACAATGAAGAAAGGTGTGTGAATTGTAACAGTGAAGGTTTTCAACTTTGCCATCTTTGAACTTATGTTCTGGCTTTCTCTAAGGGGGTTCATTGCTGCTTGCAGCCTTTGCTGTGGTACTGCATGAGCAGCTGGTCATATGAAATCCAGGAGTCCTGTCTCATGGAAAGTGAGTGGTGCTGCCATTTCAGCTTATCTACCTTTTGCTTTACACACTTGAGCTGTCAGCACAGATAAATGGGGTTTGACCTGCTGCTCTTCATGCTGTAGGGCTTATGGAGCTCGTACTAACCAAGAGAGACCAAAGAAAATCCAAGCAATATGTGCACCTGTTTTGTCACTGTAATATTTAGAAAGCAAACTCAACTTTTTCAGTGATGGCAGCTTCTAAGATTAAGTGGTCTATATTACTTAAAATAATCACCAGGAATCTTTAAAAAAACTGATCATGATAAAGAAATTTATCAATATTTAAGCCAAAGCTATAACAGGACAAGCACTGAGTTGTGTAGTGTGGCAGACATGTTTCTTTAAGAAAAAAAATACACCTACAAATAACTTGGAAACCAGTTAAAATAGTAAATGACATGAAACTGATGCCAACATAGATACCAGGGTAAACAATGACATTGTTTGCTTCATGAATTCTTAGAACAACCTTCAGAGTATTTTGTATACGGCAGTATCAGCAGTTTTGTTATTTGTTCCTACTAATTGGTTGAGAGTTTGATCATAAAATGAGGGGGATTTCTCCAGGCTGTACAAGAATGCAGTCTGAGGACTTTTTTCTTTTTCAGACTTAAAAAACAGACACACACAAACACAAACAAAAAAAAATTGGAAAAAGATTAGTTCATTTTTGTAGTGGAGAAAGTGTTGTTAATCTTTATGTTCATATAATATTCCTATTTTAAAACTATTAAATTAGTTAATGCTCATTCAGGGCATTCACAAACATCATCTAAATACTGGCCATTTAAAATGAATTTTCCATTTTCTTTTGAGTATTTAAAGCTAAAACTTTCAGAAGTCTCACACTGAACTTAGGCTTTTAATGCCTTTACATGCAGCATCTGGCAGGTAGGTACTATATCTTAATCTTACCTTAAAATATGCTAACTTCTGTGAGGTTAACTAACATTGTTAATGCTGTTCATTTAAAACTAGTGTTTATGGGTTAGCTGAAATTACAATTTCCCAACAGGATCATGCTCTTTATTTAATAAGAGTCAGTATTTTATCATCACATAGAGAATCTCCAGTTCTTTGGAGTCTCTCAGCCATAGTTTCCACACTGACTTGTTTTTTGGCATGCCTTACTTGTTTCTGGGTGGGTAAAATCCCACTAGATTCATCCTTTTAGGGTTTTGGTTTTGTTAATTGTGAAAATACATCCAAAGTGGATGGTCTCTGCTGCAGCCACAATTGTGGAGCACACAGGCTGCAGTCCCCTGTTCTTGTCCAGCTCAGGAACACACACCACAATGGGTACCTGCTTCCATGCTGTTGTGTCCATGATTCCATCACCTTTGGCTTTCTTAAAACAAGCCATTCCAAAATTTATCACCTTTCTCAATATTATTCATTTTTTAAGACTTGTTCCTCATTTTTGAGTGCTTATTCTCAAAAGCATAATTTGCAACTAAAGATTACCAGCAAGATGTTTTTTCAGTTTTAGTTCTCTTCAAAGCAGACAATACGTTTGTGGTTGGAGTAAAAACCTAAGGAATGAGAAGTTCCATTTCCACCAGTTCTTGTTTAGTTCTCTCATTAACAGATCTGTTCTTTAACAGTCACTGTTCTTCCCACCATGAGCTACAGTCTCATCCTGTGCTGGAAAACATTTCTGGTGGTACTTGTGTTTCTGGTTGAGTGCTCACAGCTGGAGGAAACACTCTTGTAATCCATCTTGCATTGCAGATTGTGAAATGAAATTTTTAATCTGCCCTCATTTGCATGGTCCCCTGAAAACAATAGAACCAAAAGTTGGGAGAAATTTAAAGCAGCAGTAAAGAATTAAGGATTTTTCAAAAGCTGGTAATGAGAGTTGCAATTCTGCTCATTGAAAAATTTTATTTTAATTACTTCTTCAGCTAATACGTTTTTTGTTTTCAGTTTTCTTGATTTTCACAGAATTTCAGTTCTTTGTCTTCCAAATCCATACTCCAGTTCAGTAGTGCATTGGTTTTTAATGTAGCATAATGTTTCCTCTTTAGAGAGTGTTTACATTTGTTTGATGTGTGTTACTAATGGAGGAACACAAACTCATTGCTTATATCCAGTCTCTATATTTGGTTTAATTTCATTGTTCACTAATGTCCACCTAAATTTTGCAGAAAAGACTCTACAATGAGTATGAGAAAAAAATCACAAGTAAACAACATTACTTTCAGTGCAAGCAAACTTGTTCAAATAGAGCACTTAAGGCTGATGTTTCAGTGAAAACTATGTGGCTTGCTGAAAAGTTGTTGGCTATTACTTTGTGTTGGAACTGCAGATGTTCTTCTGATGTTTACTTTGTTTTCTTGTTGGTTATGTTCAAGCATTTATTTTGCAAACCTAGAAATACTGAGCTTCAACAAATACTGTAAATGAAGAAATTATTCTCCAGTTCCTCCTCATGGGTGGTTACCCATAACAGTGAGTGGTTGGCTTTATGAGAAGAGCTGTGCTGATGTATGTGCATGCAAAAATAACCTTTTGCTAAAATGTAGAGGAGCCATCAAAAGGCACACATCCATAGCTCTTGTGCAAGGCTGGCAGCCTCTGGGATGGAGACCAGCAGTGCTAATGACTCCTTTCTGTGGCATAGAGACTGTTGCAGTGTGTACAAAATTTAGAGACAAATGTCTGTCTATGTATGTGTGTGTGTATATTTATATAGTAACTTAATGTATAATATTCCTATTCATATGTAAACTACTTTTGCTTCTAAAGTCATGGTCTATGTTGTGGTTATGGGGTCTCATGGGGAGAAATTCAAGAGCTACTTCAGGACAGTAGTTTCTGGGAACAAGGAGGACAGCTCCAGGGAGACCAGGTAGAAGAAGGTCCTGGAAGTGTGTGGAAGCAAGGGTCCTGTGGGGAGGGCTAGAGGGGGCTGTGCTGGGGGGGCCTCCAGGGCCCTGGAAGAGGCTTCAAGCCCATCTCAAAGGCTCAGGGCAATTCCTGAATCTATGCCAGTAGTAGGTAGTGTGAGTTCATGGTAGGAATTCAAAAGTATGGAAGAAGAGGGAAGCCTGTCCTGCCCCTAGGACCACCAAAACTGCTTGAGTTTTGGTGAGTAACAGAGGCAGGTAACTATCTTCCCATAGTCTGAGATGACCATTCTTATCTTGTGGTCTGAAGAAATTCCACATGGAGCTTCAACCCAGGAGCATAGGTTCTTTTCCTTTACATGTTACCAAGGAGAATCTACCTTTCCCTCTTAACTGAATTAACTTGCTGCTTTCCTCATCCCCTTAGCTGCAGCTCTGTCCACCTCAAGCATGCTCAGTATGCACCCAAGTCTCTTTTCCTTCACACTTTTTAGGGCTTCCACCCAAATCCCCAGCCCTCCTATTCTCAACGTTTTACTGTTGGAGCAGCTGGTGAGTTCACTGCAGGAGTAACTACTGGTGAGATTTCCTCCTGTCAGTTTTTCTTCCTGTCTCTCCAGGATCCTAAGTCCATGTGTTCCTTTTAATTGCATGAAGTTTTTTCCTTGCCTGCTTTGGGGCTTATCATCCTTACCTGGCTGAATATCAGGCAGCCACATTTCACAGGACACTTTTAGCATCACATAACTGAAGAGATTGGAGAAAAAAAGGAAAAAAAAAAAAGGATATGAGAAACTGGCCTCTTTCCTTTTGTACCACTTGAGTTACTGATTCTGGCTACAGGTAGTAGCTGGATGTTGACTTCTCTGTGTGTTAGCAAACCTAAAATTTGCTCCCTTAAGCCTATTCAAACAGGTACTTTCTCAGAAGGTTAGGCAGGGAGAAGCTGTTCCATTATGGGTACCAAGTGTCATAGAGCTGAGGATAGTGCTATGAAAAGTTACTGCTCTTTGTGGATCTCTGAGAAAATTCTACTTGATCTGCCCAACCCTTCTGCACAAAGCTGTTGTAGGAGCCTATCCCATCAGTAATTATCTCCTCCCAGCAACCATGCACCTCATTCAAGAATGAAAGGAGCATTGCATAGGACAGGCTGTGGTGATGTTTTAGGTCAGAAGCTATCCAGCAGGTCTACCCAACAAGCAACAACTAAGGTATGATTTAGGGGGCAGAAAAGATAGGGCAGAGGAGGCCAAAATCTCATCACATGCCAGGAGCTTACATGCATTGTTTGGGGTTTCTTTCCAGTATGAGCTGTTAGACCCTACTACCCATCCCAGTTCTAATGCAGGTAACAACGTGTTTATTTTCTGATGGGATTTGCTGTATTTTCTGGAGTCTTGGAAGGAGTGATCATAAACAGTACTGCTGTATCACAGAAAGTGTTAATGGGTGTTTGTCATCTAGTACCTCGTGCTGTTGTAGTACAGAAGGGATTTTAAAAGCATGGAAAGTTTTCTGAGGACAAATACTGAGTGTCATTGTCTTAAGGAGTCTTTACTGGACAGGAAAATAGGAACACTGGATGATGTGGGAGTAATTCTCATCAATCAGTAGTCTGTTAGCCTCTGCTAGATATAGAAACCTTCTGCAAGGTTTCTTCTATGATAACCTGTTTATGGAAAATGTTCCCATTGGGTGCTTCATAGGTTTAAGTGATACATGCCTATGGAATTGTATGTATCTAACCAAAAACAAATGGAAAAAATCAAACAGAGGCATGAATATAGTTTGCATGTAGTTCTTTAATACAGTTTTAATGACACTTAACTGTGGTTAAATTATGCAGATATTTTAGGTCGCATGTAATCAGATCTTTTAACATGGGTAATTGGAATTCATGTTTTTACTAGGAGCATCCTCCTCTCTCAGCAGTGCAGCTCAGTTGGTCATTTGGCATGGACTGGGCTCCTGTTAATGACAGCCTGCCTGCTGAAACAAGAGCATGCTGTTCTAAGCAAATGAAATTTCTCACTCTTCCTGATGTTTTTTTTTTTCTAATAGAGATTGATAAGGCTCACAGGAAGATGAAAATCTCTTTGTACTGTAGTGGTTTCATAAGAGTTGATATCTGAGTTCTTGGTATGAAGGGACTGGAGAGCAAAATCCTCTCCACCATTAGATCTGCTGTTTGGTCACTTCTCATGTACTTGGACTTCTACAGCAGGACACTGTCAACACAGCATAAACTACTGCTAAAATACTGTTAAGGTTTGAACTCTCCTTTGGGTAGATGTTGATTCTTCAGTGCCTCCAGGAAAGGTGAGAGACTTGCTTCTGCTCTTTGTGGCAGAGTCTTTGTCTCTAGATACTATTTAAAGTACAATTAGGTAATGGCAATCAAATGGCAGTAGGAGGGTCAGAAAGAGAGTTGTGTATGTGGGCAGATCAGTGGGGGAGGGAGAAGTTCACTCCCAGTGTCCTTATTCCAGACTGATGTTCTGTGTGCTAGTCCTTGAGGAGCAGTGATGATTTCCTCGTGTCCTGACACAGCTGTCCTTTCTGCTTCCCACCCAAGTTACACAAGCCTGCAAGAGACCTGGAAATGAAGCAGGAGGTGTGTGAGATCCTATGGGAGGACCTGCAGGAACAGGATGGAGGAGATGAAAGGCTGATGAACAGGATTTCTGTAATGCCCACATTCTCTGGTGGGAGGAAGAGGATTTTTCAATAGAGAATAAAATGAAATCTTTCTGTTCAGAAGTATCAGAACTACTGTATCTCTCTGATCTGCTTGACAAGGTGCCCAGTGTTTGGACAGATCTCAATGTTTTTATATGTTAATGAATTCTTTAGCCATGGATTGCCATCTTTGCATGTCATACTGAAACTCTAGGCCAGTGGTGCCCCCTGCTCTTTTTGTCTGTGTACATATAAAGTAAATGAAAACTTCTTTTATAAAAATACAGTGGTGAGGTTTTGTCTGAAGTCTTTTCAGATATATGTTTTTATATGGATTAGGCTTTAACTTAAAATGGATCATGTTGTATTTCTGCAGAAATTTAAGAGGAAATTAGTGTATACTTCTAACCCTGGGATAACCTAAAACTACCAAAGCCTTTTTTTTCTCTTTTCTTTATATCCAATACAGGAAGCATTCCAAACTGTCCTTCAAAACCACCATGTTCAGAGGCTGAAAGGTTTGGCACTTTTCTTCCTCTGCAGCACAGATGAATGATCACCTACAAATCTCTGTGTTCAGGGTCTTCCACAATAAAAAAGAAAAGCAATTATAGAATCAAAGTTGTGCAGTGGAGAGGTGAGTTGGAAAACAGAGATGACACCTGAGTCCCCACTTAACACCTCTCCTGCCACATGAGCACACTTCTTTCTCATCTGCATAATCTACCCTGGTCACTTGACAGCACGTCAGTAACAATAGCTGCAAATCAGTTTGCTTTTAAATATCTGTATTGCATCAAATCTAGATGGGACAATTTTTTTCATGCTTGGAATTTACATTGGTTTAGTGAAGCCTATGATGTCCTAAATGGTCAGCTCTCAGGAACTGACAGAGCCCTCAGCTGTGAGTTTGATCTTAACCTGAGCTGCATTTCTTCTGTTTCTTCCAGCTCCCAAGAAGAGCTGCATTTGTGTTTCTACCTGGTCTATACCTGTATGCTCAAGGAAGGCTTGAGGAATTCTGCTTTCCAGCTTAAGGAAAGATGGAGGTCTCCCTGTGTGAGAACTTGCTGGGCAACGTACGTGGTCTGAGTGAGCTGGGAACACCTGCAACAGTCACCCACAAGCCTGCTGTAATTTAGGAATGGGAGCTGGTAGAAGGACTAAGCACCTGAATAATATGGTATTATATTATATGTGCAATAATTATGTATATAATAAAAGGCATTCTTTTCCTAACATGTTTTCTTAAACATCTTGAGAGAAGCACTGGTCAGTAGTGGGAGGAGAATGTCTCAGTTTCTCCCCATCCCCCAACTTAACAGCTTAAGTGGTTTTGCAAACGAACCACACATTTGGCCTAAAAAAATACCTTCTATCCTAGATCTAAGTGTGCAGCCTTTAATTCCTAAAGGACCATGCTAAAAATTCAGTTGTGCTTTGTCACTGTCCTTTCAGACATAAATTTAACTCTTTTTCTCACAGATATTTCTCTTAAAGCTAAAACTAAATGGGAGGGAGAATTGGAAGTTAATTGTTTGTGTTTCTTATAGATTTCACTCTTCAGTTTTCTGAAGTGTGCAGATGTTTCCTCCTTGGCTTCTACTTAATCTCTTAGCTCACTATGTGTGGGATGTTTTCTCAGGATCACTTACATCTGAGAGTACTCCACATAACTGGCAAGAGACCAGAGCAGAGAACAGAAGAGAAAGTGAAGTTTGTAAAAAAGCTCCTTGGTGGAGATAGAAAACTCTCAGAGTTACAGCTCAGGGTAGCAGTTTCTTCTGGCAGAAGTGGTTCACTTTAAATGGTAATTTTATTTTTTTTTTTTAATGTACAAGTTTTTTATTGTTGATTTTGGTGCTATTTCTGCTCTGAGCTCACATCTAATAAAAGCTAGAATGGTAATCATGTGTATTTGCTTTTGTCTTCAGTGAACTAGTTATCTTCTGCATGCAAACTGGTGCAACAGCTCCATCTTCTTCACTACTGACAAAGCTCTTATCACATCTGAGGTGTTTTGTACGTGGAAGGAGATAAAGTAGGAACCTTCTTGACCTTACTTCTACTGAGAGCAAATGATTTGTGGAAAGAGGGAAACTATCAGTTTTAAATCAATATCTTCACAGGAATTTGGTGGGTGCACAGGCTTTTCATGTCAGGTTCTAGTGCATGTCTAACTTTGAACATAGTATAAGCCATAAAATTACCTCTCCCTGGCCTCTCCATTTTTTTTTTGTCTCCTACAACTGTACTCATAGAACTTTTGGGGAGTGGGGGAGTGCTTTAACATGTTCTCATCTATGACTTCTTTGCCTTTCTCCCATTGCCTTTTTCTTCCATCCAGAGCAGCACAGAAACAAGTTTGCTTTTTAAAAATACTGCTGTCATCCTCTGCTTCCCACGTTTGGGGATGAATTTCCTCTATGCTTTATTGTGCTGAAGGTTGATTCTTTGCATTACTGAAATTTAAGATGCTGTTGTGTTTTGCTTGAGGAGTGGGAGATACTGGGGTGAGCTCCACTGCTCTCTTCACTCCAGAAGTTCATGCAAGAAGCACTTGCCACAGGTTCTGCTTCAGCACAACTGCAGAGCTGTGCTGGTGAGAGCAGTGCCTTGTACTACATGTACCAGCAAATCATCAGTACAAATGTAGACTAAGTCATAGGAAGAAGTTCTTCAGACTGAGGGTGGCAATACTCTGGAATAGATTGTCCAAAGAGGTGGTGGATGCCCCCTCCCTGGAGGCGTTCAGGCCAGGCTGGATGTGGCCTTGAGCAACCTAGTCTAGCTGAGAGGAGCCCATGCCCATGGCAGGGAGGTTGGATTAGATGATCTCTAGGGTCCCTTCCAACTTAAGGCATGCTATGAAATAATCATATTTCTCCTCCCTATATTTTGAATCCAGATCAGTCTGTGGATCTGGCCCACTGTGCACCCCACAAATGACTATTTGGGCACAACTTGAAGTGGAGCACAAGAGATGATCAGGAAGTTCTTAATTTCCAGCTTTTAGGTTATATTGGGTGCAGGTGCCCAGGTGAGAGTGACCCTGTGCAGGACACAGCTGGTTCCAGCCAGCTCTGCAGTGGACCCACTGCAGGACACAGCTGAGCTCACCTCCTTAAAAGCATATTTAAGAAAGGGCAAAATGCTGCACTGCAGAAGGGAGTGAGGAAGGAAGTGAAGGAAACAGTTCCCTGAACACCAAGGTCAGAGAAGGAGAGGGAGGAATTGCTTCTGGTGTTGGAGCAGATGGTTCCTTGTGGCCCATAGAGGAGCCGTGCCAGAGCAGGTGGAGATTTCCTGAAGGAACTGCAGTCCGTGGAGAGGAGCTGTGCAGGAGCAGGCTTCTCCTGAAGGACTGCAGCCCATGGACAGGATCCATGGTGGAGCAGAGGAAAAGTGTGAGGAGGACAGAGCAATAGAAAGGAGCTGCTACAGACTGACTGCAACCCCCACTCCCCTTCACCCTGTGCTGCTTTGGGCTGGAGGTAGAGGAGTTGGGGGTTGAAGGTGTGAAGTGGAGCCTGGGAAAGGGGAGCATAAGGGGAAGGTGTTATTTTAGTTTGTATTTGGGTTTGTATTTTAATCTGTATTAATTGGCAACTTTATTTTAATTCCTTTAGCAGGTAAGTGTTGTATGTGGGTTCTTAAACCACCTACGAAAAATATCTGGCACTGGCCACCAAGGGCATCTAAACTGGGTACTAGGTGGCATGGTGCAGTTAGAGATTTCTAATAGAGGTACTGTTTGGAATATAAAGTTGATGGATTAGCATTAGCTAAATTAATCTTTAATTTCTTCCCCTCTCTCCATGTCTCACTATGAAAGGAAGATTCTCTGTTAAAAGGAACACGATGACTTGTTAGTTGTCTGTATGGAGAAGACAACTCCGTGGTGGATAAAGAAGACTTTGATAAGAAATGAGATGAGCTTCAGAAAGGATTGTACCATCATTATAACTTCAAGTAATTTCTTCCAATGATGTCACTCACTTCTGATTATTGTCTTACCATTTCCTTATTGTATAATCTCTTCCATAAGCTTTCTTGGCTGTGTCAAGGCCATAGAATAAATGCATACAACTGTTGTCTTTTGTCTTGGAGTTCTATGAAAGGGAAAGGAATTCTACATTTTGCAGGTCTTGGAGACAGCTATGCTTCCTTAGCCACCAGCTTCTCTAGAAGAACACGTGATTCCTAGCTAACAAAAACTCCTTTGCACTGAAATACTCCATAAATTCATGAACTTGGATCAGACAAAGCAAATTTGGTATCTTAAAAAAAAAAAGGCAAGCTGCCCACCCTGGAACTAAATTCAGCATCTACAGGAGCTGTGGCCTAGTGTTTGTTGGTTGCAGTTGTAAAAAGATCAGTATTTTCATAGCAAAGTGTGTTTTCATTCAGCCAGTTCAATTTATAAGAAAAGTGTCTCCATTCCTTTTATTTCAGACTTGTGAACATATTTGCAAAATTCTCTCATGAGATCACTAGTGTGAGATTAGCTAAAAACTGCAAAATGGAAAAGTTTCCCTGTGGACAGGTGGTAACAAAAGATACCATAAAGTCAGCCAGCAGAATTGTCATTAGCAAGGTAAGATCTTCCAGTCCTTAACCACAAGCTAATACTTTTGGTGATATGCTGACACTTATTCTGATCTTGCAAACAAAAACAGCAATTGTGAGCCATTGAGCAAAGAATGGGAAATAAAACACTTTGTAAAATACCAGTCTGTGGTGGGTTTGGTTTCTGTTGGTTTTGTCATGCTTTTACTTAGAGTTCAGCTCCTTTGTGTACCCTGTGTAAGATCTGCTTTATCCAATCTTTTATGTAGAGCAAGTTAAAGTAAATTAAGTTACTTTAATAACTATTATTATTAATTACTATTAGTAGTTACTATTAAGTTACTTTAATAACTATTAAGTTACTAGTCAACTGTAACTAGCAGATGGTCCTGCTCTGGCAGGGGGGTTGTACTCAGTGAACTCCAGAGGTTCCTTCCAACCCCTAAAATTCTGTGATTCTGTGAACATCCAGAGCAGAATAAACAAGTTCTTTATGGTAGAAGATATATTTCCTATATTTTCTAACAGAAATAAAGTGTTTGAATATTACTGGTAACTAGCAGAAGACATTTGAGAGAAACTTCATGTGTTCTGTGGTCACTTTTTATCTGTGTGGATATTGAATTGATGAATTCCCACTTCTCTGAGAGCACCTGTTAGCAATGGGGTGACTATTTTCAGATGGCTGCAGTCAGAACCCTATAGCATGAAAAGGCTTCAGGTAGGGTAACTGGAACCATATTTAACTTTCAGTGGCCAGAATTTCTGAAGAGAAGAGACACTGGAGTCACCTCTGCTCTCACAAAAACATTACTTTTTGGGCATTTTGACCTTTTTGCTAGAAAGATCTGTAAGGTTTGGAGAGGGGTTTCATACACAAATACAGAATGCTGTGAGGCAGCAATGCTTCCTGCTTTGCTATGAGATGCCTAAAATACTCATGTCCATTCTTTAGTGTCTTGCTGCTGACATACCAGTGAGATGATACAAAGCAGAGAGTCCACAATAAATATTCTGTTTAAGCCCAGAAACAGAGACAAGAGCTGGCATATTTTAATTTTTCCCATGGGTAACTGTCTTGAAATACTTGAAGAGTGAAAAAACAGTTGGTTGGTTTGTTTTCTCTACAGCATTGTCTGGTGACAATGTTAAGATTATTTGGAGGGTTTTGTAGGATCCAGGATCAGGAAGTGCTAATAGTAGTAGAGAAGAATACTGTCACAGGCTTGTTTTCAGATGTCAAGTTGCCATACCTTAATTTCTTGAGGAGATTTTTGTCCATAGGTTCCAGTGACCGTGCTGTCTCTGCAAGGGGAGTATTGTAGCCTTGTTTAGTAATTCAGAGGATGTTTGTTTGCCATGACTTAGATGATTTACAGAAAGGTTAGTACAGTTGACTGTCTACATAATTCCTAGTTTTCCAGAGATGCTATTCTTTTAAGGCTGCTAAGAAGGCAGCCCTGGTTTAAGATGGTGAATACTGACATTTTGAGGAGTCTGAGCAGAACAGGTTTTTGATGCCAGTTTTGAATCCTAGCATTCACCTAGGGCTGATACCTGAAGCAGAACTTCTGCACAAGTCAGCAAGTGTTTATCACCTTTGCCCACAGAGTAAGAAGTGAACTAGAGTTATTGGTTCCTTGACCAGCATTTCCTCAGATTCTTTCTTGCTGTTTTAGAATAAATGGTCAACCTTTGGCTTGGGGTAAGCTGACGACAGTTTTTGGTGAAACATCAAATAGGGAGTAGACATTTCCAGCAAGGTCTTGATTAGTCCTAAGGGTTATTTTGCAGCATTGAACTTAAAGGTAGGTAGTCAAACCATAAAGGCATGCTCTTCCTTTGCATTAAATCCTTTGGGAAATTGAGACCTGCTTACAATTGCCACAGGTGTCTGTATGGTACATCAGGGATGTTCCAGAAGCACAATGATCCTGTAAAAAGTGATCCTATGAAAAGGAAGATGGCTTGAAAGAGGTGATGAGTGGAGATTTTCCTGGACTGTGTATGTGTGTAAGGTACTTGTGGAAGAATCTTGCACATGAGGAGTACAGCACTGGAATTTTCCTGTGCTTGGGTGGAAATCTGTCCTTTTTCAGTTGTCCTAGGAAAAGCAAATAGCTTGTTTTCATCTGACAGCTCGATGAGACAAGAGTCTTAGAAACTGTTTATAGTATGTACAGCTGTTTTACAAAGACAGTCAGTTAAAAATACATATTTCCTGAAGTGTTAGCTAACTTGTGTGTTGAAAGAACTTTAAATGTTTAGTATGGCTGCTACTTTATATTGCTGCTTCTGTGCAAAAGCACAGTCATTGAAATATGTTAGAGATTAGCCACATACTCAGCAATTTGAGGGTTTTTTTTATCTTTGAATAGAGAATATAGAATCCATACTGTTTTCAATTTGACATACATTACAGAAGAATTAGAGGGTTTGTTCTTATTAAATATTTAAGACATTAATATTAAGATAATATAACAATTTAAGAGCTGTTAATAATTTCAGTAATGGCTGTGGTAAATGATAGTCTTAATTTTACTTCAGTGAATGTAAAGTCACCCTAGGAAAGGGTCTCGGGTGGGTTGTGAATCATGAGTGACTCTGCTGCTTTTTCCAGCCAACATAAAGATGTTTTAAGCTCCTGTTAGCTAGTATCCAGGCATTGCTTTGTTCTGCAGGTTGAGAGGGAGGCATTGCAGTGGGGTGGCCCCTGCAGTCACAGGCAGGAGATGAGGTTGTGTACGTAAGACATTAGACAGAGTAGGAGAAGGAGAGACAGTGCCAAAGTTCTACATGTAGCTGAGCACAGACTGAAGTGGGAAGAGGGGGGATTTAAGTGATAAATTAGAAGAAGTTCTTCACTATGAGGGTAGTGAGACACTGGAGCAGGTTGCTCAGGGAAGCTGTGGGTGCTCTGTCACTGGAGGTGTCCAGGACCACGTCGGATGGGGCTTTGAGCAACATGGTCTAGTGGGAGGTGTCCCTGCCCATGGCAGCAGTGTCAGAACTAGGTGATCTTTTATGGTCCCTTCCAACCTAAACCATTCTATGATTATTTGGCACCACTTCTTTTGGAACATCTGCACTGCTGGACCTGTCCTTATCTTGGCCTGGCCTGGTTCTCCATATCAGCTGGTTTCCATCCCTACACTACATGAAGGCAGAAGCAGAGGTTCCTGTACTTTCAGTGCTACTTATTCTCCACCGTGCAGCATGGAAGGGAGTCTGTAATCCTCCCAGCAAGATTGGACCCGTTTGGCTGTAGCAGAGACAGACTCTTCTTGCACTAACAGTCTCTTCAACACTGACACTTTGTAGTAAGTTTAGTAGGCGCTTGCTCTTTCTGGGCTATTGGTAGCATGAAGGAATCCTCCTTCACTGATGAACATGGGATGTATGGCAAGGACAAGACATCAAAGACAGGGCAGCAGACCCTAGTGCAGAGGAGTCACTGGGAAATACCACAACTGAACTCCGCAGTGCCTGCCTGGATGACAGTTACTGCCTTCTCCTGAACAGGGAAGAAGGAACTTTCGTAGCTACTGAGCACTAGTGCAAAGGTTGGTGTTGCTTTTACATGTTTTTGTTTGCAGTTTTGACCAGCAACTGTGTAGCTGCAGATCCATTTGACCTTGCCTCTTTTGCTGGGAGTTCTGTCTCATTCTGTTTGGCACTTTTTGCTCCCTCTGTGTTTTGAGAGACCTCCTCTCAAAGTGCCCCTGGCAGAGCACAAATACTGTAGTCAGTAGAGAGGCCTATGGCCTTTAGCACATGTTTGTGCTTGTCACCTCCTACCTCTAAAACCACTCCAAATGCCCACCAAAAAGCATGTTGGTTACGTCTCTCCCTCAGTCTGGGAGAGGAGACTCACCAACACACTCTAGATATAAGACCTAAAGCCCAGCAAGAGGACCTCTCTCCCCTCTAAAACCACTCCAAATTCCCACCAAAAAGCATGTTGGTTACATCTCTCCTTTCCCTCAGTCTGGGAGAGGAGACTCACCAACACACTCTAGATATAAGACCTAAAGCCCAGCAAGAGGACCTCTCTCCTGCTCCCATCATTCACTGAAGGAACACCATTTAGGTACTCTTGGGGAAGAGAGCTTGTACAACCAAAAGAATCTCTGGTTTGCTCCCAAATGCTATAAAACAGGAAGCAATAACTAGGGAAAAGCAGTCTCTAAAAACCCAACCTGAATATTATGGCCTGAGATACTGTAAAGGGTGATTTCACTCTCCTGTTGCCTAAGTTCATCCTTTTCTGCTTTTTCTCTTTTTATCTCCTTCTTGGTAAGAATGGTTGGTTGGTTGGTTTTTCTCCAGTGAGTACAATGGTCTCCCTCCATAGACATCTTTATGGCCAGAATCATCACCTTGCCAGCTCATACTGTTCTCCTGTGGAATCTGGTGACCAGGATGGATTAAACCACCATTTGTACCTATGCTTTACAGGTAGGGATGTAAAATCAGATCCTGCCTTTTCCTGCCCTGTGCTTGCCTCATTCTGAAGGTGCCAGTGCTTAGCTATGTGCACACAACTAACTTCAAGGATTATTTGTGTGTGTCTGTGTCAAAAATGAAGAGAAGTGACAGAATTCCCTCATCTTACTGATATTTTTGTACAACATTTGCTCTCTGTTACTTCAGGATGAGAAAGGTACAAGCTGCATTAATCCTTTTTGATACTAGAGGGAGCTCGTGGCTTGAGCAGTCGGAGTGCAACGTGATATCTTGGACAATTCTTGAGGAAACACAGATGGGAAGTAAAGTGGCATTGATAACTATAATGCACCTTTTTCCATTACTGGCAAAACTAGAAGGGCTGAATTTATCTGCTTAGGAAATTACACATGGCTTTCAGAGACACTCAGATAACGAAATGCTGTAGCTGCAATTTCTTTTGTATCCGAGCACCTCTCTGTCGTGGCTGGATTTATCTTCACAACTTGCTCTGAGGAAATCAGCCCTCTCCTCTCCCCATTAGTGATGGGGAGCTGTAGCACAGGGAGCACTCGTGGCACTGCAGCTTTCAGACTCTGTCTGTAATAGCCACTTCCATCAGGCGTGGGTCTTGCACACAGGCAGGAAAGCACCACGTAGGTGTTGTTGAGAAGTACTCATGTGCTGCTCTCCTCTGCTTAGCCAGTTCCTTCAGGCACAAATGTGGACCTGTCACAATACCTTCTCATGAGCATTACCATGAGATACCCATTCAGCAAACAGCTGTTCAGTGGACTGGGGCAGTGAAAAGCCTCTACCTCTTGGACTTGTTAAGATCTTCTCTGAGAGAATGAAGGCTGTGCCAGCCTGGTGGACCTGAGGCATCCCAGAAGCCCCTCAATGAGATGAACAGCCAGTGGCAGTCTCTAAACAAGGCTGTTTCTTGCTGGCCAGAGGTGAAGAACAGCTCACCAGGTGTCAGCAGAATATTAGCCAGAACAGAAGATTGGGAAGGGAAGCTGACAGGATTTGTAAGCTGGAAGAGCCCTGCTATGGGAAGGAAGTGTGGAAAGAGCCCAAGCAGCATGGCAGTATTGCTGTGTGCAGGGGTTGGGTGATCAGAGAAGAGAGAACCATGCACATGCAAATAGATGTGTGAAAATGCAGCATATATATACATATATGCAGAAAGGAATATTCCAACAGCAGTTTTCCAAAGCACCCAGGAGGAGACTTGAAAAGCACAAGGTCACAACCTGAAATGTGCTGTTTGAGTCTTTTGCCACCGCCCTGTTTTTCTGCACTAGGGATCTGTCACTCTAACAGAGCAGATGAGCCACCAGAAGCTCTCTGGAGGCTGAACTGCAGCCACACTTGAAGCAGGCTGGCTTCAATATCCTCGTTAAGGTAACTTTGCATAATCAACACAAATTTGAGTTGTATTACAGCCACTTAATCACTCGGAGTTCTTGACTTGTGGACTTCAAATCCTAGTGGGCACTGCCCGTATCCTGTTTAATCATGATTCAACAAACCCTTATTCCTTCAGAAGCAGCTCAGCCAGCGTCACCGTGATGCTTGTGATGCTCGGTGAGGTGACTGAGTGCGTCAGGGCAGGGGTGAGTGGACGATCCCACTTCCTTTGCCTGGAGCAAAGCACAGTCAACTGCCCTGCTGAGAGCCAGGGCTGAGTGTCTGTGCAGGGGCAGAGCTGCCCGGGAGAGGGCAGGGCTGCACAGACACGCTGCCTGGGCTGCTGGTGCCTTGCACACGCAGGCAGTGAACAGCCCTCTCCTGCAAAGAGCTGAGAGTACAGGACATCAGACAGGAGGGATGACACAGACAGGTGGATATTAGCTGTGACACA
This sequence comes from Merops nubicus, assembly GCF_000691845.1. NCBI lineage: Eukaryota > Metazoa > Chordata > Aves > Coraciiformes > Meropidae > Merops > Merops nubicus. The sequence goes on from NW_008610092.1 coordinate 23,004, forward strand.
GAGTAATCCCTCAAATGCCAGTCACAGTAGAGGGATTTCAGTGGAACATTACAGGCAGTGACATGCTCTCCTGCTGGAACAGATCTGTTCAGGAAGCCATACAAGGGGCCTCTTGCAAAGGGCTGAAGGTGGGAAGGTGTTACAGCATGCTGACTTCATAGATACCTGGACTTAAGTACTCCCAACATTAAGTGATGATGATTACTGTGGTGAATAGCTCAGCTGGGTTTGTGGAATAGAAGATACCAGGAGATACCTGGGTGCAGAGGGCTGAAGATTTTCTCCTTGGTGTCTTGTAATAACTTGCATGCAGCTAGATTGCTTGGGCTTCACTCTTCAAGGATGCAGTAAGTACAAAAAGATGTCATCACTTGCTGGCTTACACAGGACACTGTGGAGAATCCTATGGCCAAAGCAGTCATGTTCCTTTGTCACCTAAGCAGTTTGTTGCCAGGAACATCAATGGCACCATTTTTATTTCACTGGATTCCCTGAAAATTCTGTTAGCTTTTTTTTTTTCCCTCTTCTTTTTATTTGTGCCCTAACAAGTTGAAATTTAGAAGGCTGAGGCTATTGTAGCAGATACTATTCAGGATTACAGAATGGTTGATCATGTTCTTGAATGTACTCTGATCACGAATATAATGCTGGAGTAAAGAGGATATTTGCTCTCAGGACAGTATTTGTATAGGAGTTGCAAGCTGTGGGGAAAGTACACCTGCAGGTCACTTTTATGCCCTTGTGTCTCTCATCCTAGAGAAAAAGAGCCTTGAGGCTGCTCTAACTTCTATCTAACTGTAGCTGAACCTGAACGTCTACAACATCAGCCAGAGATCTCAGCAACAAAATCTTGCTTCTTATCCCCTCTGCTGCTTGCTAATTAAATTAGCATTAAGATGAAGAGTCACTATAGAGGCAGATGCCAAAGATGTGGCTGTAACTTCTGTTCTGAGGAGAAAACAACCAAGTTTCTAGCAGCAACAGTTATTAAAGATGTTTTTAAAGGCAGCCAGCAGATCACATTTGTGAAAGCTCTGATATCTCAGACCTCTTCTAGATGGACTCAGTTTCAAGTCTCTATCCAAACCTTTCTATGGGAGTTGGTGCTGGAAGTCATTGCTATAGAACATCTATCCACTGACCTCACTCCAGCTTTGGTATTTTCTCCCTCCAGTATTTGCTGCCCAGCAAGGAGCTCACATAGGCTGTACCACAGGCAAGCAGCACCTTGTGAGAGATCCCTGAGCTGGCTGGAGGCTCCACACCGTCGTGCTGCTCTGCAGAGGGACTGGCCCAGGCTGTGGGTGCAGGGTGGCTGTTTGTTAGCACGGGGTCACAGGCAGGTAAGTGCTGCACAGCACTGAGGTGTCAGCATTAGTCCCACTCCCAAAACAGGCAAGACTGGTGCCAGACAGATCTCTGCACTGAGCTGCCTCTCATAGTATAGCTACTCCTCCCATCTGCTGCCCTAAAGATTTCACAGGGAGAGTGAGCAGTGTCCTGAGACCAGAATCAGGCTGATGCCTATGACTGGAAAGCTGAAAGCCATGGTCTGTTGGAGTAGGACCAGGACAGGGAGAAAAATGGGGCTGGAGCAAAGGCAGGCAGGAAGAGAGTTTGTAGGCAGAAGAGCAGAGCCAAGACATGTCAGGACAGTACTGAACACTCAGCTGTATCCCTTGAGGCTGCCTGTGCCCCCATAACATGAGGAGGCTGAACACAGGGCACTGGTGATCCCAGTCCTTGGATTGTTTGGCTACAGAAGCCATATCAGACTGGTCAAGAAATCAGTTAACAAACAAATTCTCATTCCCTATCAGCCTAGAGTTTCAGTGTTCTCAAATGTATCCTCACAGCAGCATTCCTCTTTCTCAGCAGGGAGATGGAGATGTGCAGGGAGAAACAGCTTGCCTAAACTCACCCATGGCAGGCCCAAGGAGTAAAGGCAGAAAGTCACCACCCTGATCTGGCTTTCCTGCCTTTAAACCTTTCCACACGGGCTGTATGGGCAGGCAAGAATGTCACACAACTGCTGCCTGTCCCCTTTGCTGTTGTGAGGCCTTGGTCTACCTGGCTGCTCAGTGGGTGTGTACTTTTCCTCTGACTGACTCTTGTTGGCCAGGAGGATGGCCAGCAGGAGTGAAGAGCAGAGGGCCAGTGCAGCAAGGGCCAGCTCAAGGGAAAGGTTTTTGCTAAGCTGGCAAAACAAGACATGTTTTGTAGAGAAAGAAGAGCTGAAAGGATGTGAAGACAAAGCAGGGAAGTTGCACTGAACTAAACTAGGGTGTTCTTGCAGAGATTAATAGCTGCTTCCTTGCCCATATTTCAGTGTGTCTTCTGCTTGCAGTAGTTTGTAAATACAGATAGGTGATTTTCTGGGAGGCATCTCTTATTCCTCCTACTCCTGTTCATGTAGCCCTGGCTTTCAAGGCACCAGTGTAATTGAAAAATGGCTCAAATCTACATTAATGAGCTCAAACACAATTCAGGGCACAAACCAAAACTGCACTGCCAATGCTTTAGTGGGATACAGATCAGATCTTGGGCAGATAGTTGAATTCAAGTGTGACAGGATAACAGCAGCAGAGTCAGGTAGAGCAACCAGGAAGGAATCCACTTACTCAACACTGTCCATTATCCTCAAATGCTATCAGAGTAATACCAAAAGAAAGAAGATAAAACTGGGGAGAAGATAACCCTGTACTAAACTATAAGTGTTAAAGAGCAAATCTAAACAGAACTGGCTTGAGGTGCAATGCAGTCATTCCCTGCTCCCTGCAGGAGCTATACCTGAAGGAGCATAAACTGGACAAAGACTTGCCAATGAGGTGGTGGCTCTTGGACTGAAGCTTTTGCTCCAAGACCTCACTTGCTGTGTTCCCATCTCTTTCATACCAGATGCCTTGCCTTCAACTGTGTTATTCTGGCTGAAGTTCCAAGAAACAGATTCACAAGCCTCTCACTGCCCATCCTGTCTCTGTCACTGCCTTGAGCTCTCCCCTTTTCTACCACAGGACCATCTCACTTCAGCCTGCCATGCACAAGCTGCTCAATGAGTTTTCCTTCCTGCAGAATCTCAACATTCTCCTTTCTCATGACAAATCTCTGTCTGCCATGGCCAGCCTTCCTTTCCCCTGTGCAACTGCTTTTTCTGTGTTATCTATATCTTCTGAGCTATAAACCAACTACTTTTTTTTTTTTTTAACCTCTCCATTCACTTCCCCTTGCTTTGGATACCAATAGGATCTTGATTCTCCCTTCTGAGTTGCTGTTTTGGTTTTTTGTTCAAATATGGTCTTTCTTTGCAAAAAAATCTGACTATATTATCTGCTAGTGGCAAAGAAGGATGACAGTTAATGACTGACAGAGCAAACCCTACACCAGAGGCTGGGGCATGTGGTCCTTGTAACCCATTGCTTTATGTATCAGTGTATCAACTTCCTCATTTAGATTGCCAAATCCATAGACAAAAGCACTTCCTCTCTCTATGTTTAATAATTATTCTTCTAAAAAGAAAAAACGATCAGAAACAGTGATTAACATGAAGATTGAAATGCTGAAAGCAGGGCTGAATTTCTGTTTCAGAAGTGTGATCTCCCAGACATTTCAAAAGAGGGGAAAGGAATACCACTGATGTGGGAACACTGCAGTAAGACTCTGGAGAAGGAAGTGTATCTACTTCTTAGCTCTACCATGGCAAGAATGACCTCAGGTATTGTTATTTAATTTCCCTGTGACTTAGCTCTCTATGTATGTGTATAGAGTGGTTGCTCTCTCATTGACTTGCAAGGTTGTTCTGAGATGTTTTGATCCTATAGATATGAGTCAGAGGATCACCTCTGAAAAGTTTCCTTTGTTACAGGACATGCAGTTACTGGTGAAATGTTGAAAGGAAAAGGCCAAAATAATGAAAATGTAAAAACTACCAAGCCCTCAGGAAATAAGGGTGAAGTACTGTGTGGAGTCTATTTTTTCAAACCAGAGTCTTGTGGTTTAAGCAATGAGGAGTTTCCATGTATCTCTTTACCTCTGCTTGTGATAAATCTTTAGCACCAGGACATTTACCTGTGTGGAGAGGGCTGGGTGGATGCCTGTACAGAGAAGTTCATCATTCCATACCTCAGCTGAAGAAAACCATTTCTCATAACAAAAGAGGCAGCCCTGACGTTGGGTGGCTCACTGGTGCAGTTCCTGAGACTGCTGCCATCCACATGTACAGGTCCAGAGGCATGCAGGTGCTGCTTTGTCCCTAGCACAAGTGCCTATTTTGGGACATCATTTGAAGGTGAGGTAGAATAGCACAATGTCCAGGGCTTGGCTTCAGCAGGCGCACC
>NW_008610092.1:27368-32198 GCF_000691845.1 Merops nubicus
CTTCTTGGTTCTGTTCTTTAGTTTTCTCATGGGCTAAAAATGATTCTAGCAGTACTCAGCCTTGCAGCCATACCCCCTTGCACACTCTAGTTGAAAAGGGCTGTATTGTGCATTATTTATGTGTGTGTGTATCATTACAGTTCACTGCTTGAACGCTGTCTTCTGCAGAGACCTCCTGGGACCCCTTTGCTACCTCTTCCTGTTCAAGTGATCAGCGTGCACCTGACCCTGGAACGCTGCAAACTGCCTCAGACAGGAGTTAGCTCCTTACAGCTGGTGTTTGAAGGTGGGGACAGTCTAGGAGCACTCAGAAGAATTTCAGCTGTGCCATCCTAAAAGTGGCTCTGAAGGATCTGGTGCTGGAGGTTCATGCTGGCTTTGCCTCAGTCCATCTCTCCATCACCAGAAGAGTGCCTGCAGCCAGAAGGTAGGAGATGCTGGCCTGTGCTAGAGCTCAGGCTGCCTTCTCCAGCGGCGTGGGGAGGGGAGGCTGCTCGGCTCTTGGCTTCCCAGCGGCATCTCCCAGTCCCAGCTGCCGGATAAGGGACAGCAGCCCCAGGTTTTGCCGCGAGAACCTAATCTGCGCTGTCGTCCCTCATTACTGCCACTCGGTGCCGTCATGTCCAGCCATGAAGGGTCACAAGATGACATGAGAGAGGTCGGGCGGGGGTGTATAAAAGGGCCTGGCGAGCACCGGGGAACGGGGAGAGGCTACAAAACCTGCCCCCCCGGCCGCTGCTGCCGGCGGCTCGGCGGGGCCGGGCTGGAAGCGGCCGGGTTCACACCGAGTGTTCCCGGAGGTCACCCCGCAGTACGGCGGCTCCCGGCCCGGCTGTCAGCGCCCATAAAGGCAGCTCCCCTCACGGGGCGGGGGTGGTGAGGGGAAGGAGGTTTGTTTAGAAGCATTAGCGTGCCCCTCCCCCCGCCCCATTAGCGGCCCTTATTAAATTAAACCAACACAGACAAAGAGCAAAGATGCCCTCGTTAATGGAGAGTCTCCGATAATTACTCTGCTCTGCCGCTTCTTTTGGGGCCTGAATGGCCTTTGAATAATGTTTCTCTTGCTGCGGTAAAAAACCTCGCAGCCCGCTTTAAGCGGTGCCAATCCCATTAGCAGAAGAATAGCGGAGCGTTCTGGCCGCGGGTGGGAGCTCACGGGAGCCCGGCGGGCTCGCAGTGGGAACCGGGCCACGCTGCCCTCCGCCTCGCTCGCCCCCCTACCCCCCGTGGCCCGCGAAAGCAACGCGGGGAGGATTCCAAAATCCGCATCGGGCTGCGCCGATCCTGCCCCTTCAGCACCGTCCAGAGGGGACGAGGGGACAGGCGTCCTCTGCGCCCGGAAAACGGCTCCGCCAGCCCGTTCCGGAGGGTTAATGCTGGGCTGCGCACCCCAAGCTGGGAGCTAATTAGTGTGTGCAAGAGGTAGTTATCAACCAAACTCGGAGGCGCTGGGCTAACTCTGACCTGAGCCTTTCTCTTTCATCTCCCCCTCTGCACGATGAGCGAAAATAGTATCGCCGGGCTGGCTGCGGTGTTTAATTTAGTCACCTGATGATATTTATTTTCACAAACGTGAACTCAGCAATTATCGGAAAGGCTTCATCTTGTGCTGAGCGTGCCAGTTAATGGCCTTTCTGTGAGGTAATAGCTTCTATGTAGGGAGTCAGTAATTAAAACGTGTGAAAAAAAAGGCCCTTTCTTCAGAGGCAGCAGGGAAAGACGCTGGGTCTAACGCTTGGCTGGTGTGAACTGGCAAGGCTGTCAAGGGCCACAGTGAATGGGCATTGCTCCTTCCACATCATACCAGCAAAGGATGGGCCTAAGGGGTTCTTGAGAGGTATCCTCTTGGAGAAAGATGTTTGGATTCTTATCAACAGGAGCCAAACTCAGGAATACACAGTACCATAACCTGGTCTTTGGAAGATGATTCTGCGGTAGTCGTGGGAGATGTTCTGATCTAGAGGGAAGCACTTGGTCCTAAAAACTCTGTTTATTCAGAATTAGAGTGTGGTATCCTGCAGCTCTGGAGGATAGCATACATCATTTATTCTTTTCCACTGGCACACAGAGTATAGGAAGAGAAGTCTCTACCAGGGGAATAAAATGTGGAATCACTTGTTCTCAGATTCAGTCGTTTTAAGATGTGGTAGAGAATTATGTGTTCAGTCACAGACACAAAAATGTGATTCAGAAAGGGGATGAAATCTCTTCCTCCTGTCAATAAAATGGTGGCAGTTGTTTATAAAGTGCTTCTCAGTCAGAATAGAAAATTAAAAATTTGAACCCAAACTGTTCCCTAGCAGCCAGTGTAAGAAAGGTGCCTGTTAATTGCGTTTTGCCCAGGAAATGGAAAGTGTTACCCATCCTAGTGCCTTTACAAAGGGTTTCTAGCAGATAAGAACAGAGTCAGGAATATCTAAAGCTGAGAGAAGTGCTCTTTAGGGGACTGAGAAGGACAAAATTAAGAGACCAGTATCAGCCTCTTTCACTGTGTGTTCCCCTTCTCTCGGGGGAGCACAGTGTTTCCTGCAGCCCCCTGAAGTACAGATTGGAACGTTGCAAGGCTGGGGGGGGGGCCCTTGGTGCTGGCTGGTCCCAGGGAAGCATCTGGCAGGGCATGGAGCAGGGCAGGAGATTCCTTTCCCATAGAATCTTTATGGTTGGAAAGAACCTCTAGGGTCATCAAATTCAAGCTTTATCCCAACATGTCCCTAACCACTAGGCCATAGCTACACTACTTGTTTTTTGAACACCTCCAGGGATGGTGACTCCACCACCTCCCTGGGCAGCCTGTTCCAGTGCCTGACCTCTCTCTCAGTGAAGAAATTCTTCCCAATATCCAATCGCAACCTCCTCTGGTGCAACTTGAGGCCATTCCCTCTTGTCCTATCATCAGTAGTTTGGGAGAAGAGACCAACACCAGCCTCACTACAACCTCCTTTTAGGCAGCTGTAGAGAGTAATAAGGTCTCCTCTCAGTCTCCTCTTCTCTAGACTAAGCAACCCCAGTTCCCTCAGGTGGTCTTTGTACGGCATGTTTTCCAGCCCTCTCACCAGACCAGCCTCATTGCCCTTGTCTGAACCTCCTCCAGCACCTCAATGTCCTCCTTGTACCATCTCCACTCAGCAAAGTGCTGGGGGTGGCACAGTGCGAACCATTGCAATGCAGTGCCTGGATGAGTTTGGCAAAGGGGGTCCCAGGGAGCCCCGTGGGACGTGCTTGGGCTGTAGGGAGGGGCAGGGTAGAGCCTGGCTGCAGCGGGTGCCCGGGGAGTGCTGCTGGGATGACAGGGGTTGTTTCGGGTCCCTGGCACACGGTTACTGCCCTTTCAGATTTATGGCTGCCAAGTTGTCTCTGGGAGCCTGTTTCTGAGCAGAAGGGTGATTGGTTTTGAACAAAGCCTCTCTGCTCTCCTCTCCTATAAAGAAATGACATCTATGCCCTTCTGCACCCTGAAATCACTTGTCCACTGCAAATGGCAATTATTATATGGGCTGCTTCCCAGAAAACGATCTGAGGATGAACATAATGTTTTCAGTTTCTTCTCAACACAGCAGTGAAATCAGAACCAGGGAGGGGATGGATTTTTGCACTTCTCGGAGTGCAGTGCATGCTGGCTGCCTGCTCTGAGCCCCTGACATTCGTGTCCTCAGAGGTGATGGACCTGTGTGCCCTGTGCCTCCTGCACAAGTGTGCTGGGCCTGGGAGGGGAGCTCAGGGTTCATAGCTGGCAGAGAGGCAAAGTCCTGAAGCGTCGTTAGGCACAGGAGTCCCAGAGAGCCTCTTTCCTTCTGAGAAGCCCAAGAGATAAATGTCTCTGCACCATCTGAGAAAAGGCTGGGTGGCAATAAATAACATGGCGAGTGATGATACTGCCTCATCTTTTGAGGGATCGCTGTGCATACAGCTGAATTAGAATAAAAAGATCAGTCTTTGACTGTTACCAGTGAAGAAGCCATTCATCTTGAGGAGAAGGATTTGAAGTGTGTGGTGCTCTAGTAATACATTATTTGTAAGGGCCAAGATTAATCAGTGTTCAGGAAGATAAACAGGTATTTTTTCTGAGCCAAAGGCTCTCATTCATCCTTGCTGTCACTGAAATGAGGTAACCCGTACGAACTCAACTTTGGTAATTGTGCCAATCACATTTTACAGCATATACTAAATGGTTGGTGGGTGAGGATGAGAATTAAAACTACGGAAGGCAGCTAACCTGACACCTGCCTTTCGTTGTGGGTTGTGAGTCCTTAGGAGCTCTGTTCAGCACCACGTTTTTGTGCAGTTCTGTTTCAGCTCAGCACAGCACCACCGGCTCCCCTGGGACACGCTCAGTGACAGCACACAGTGCCCGTGATTCTGAACATCTCCGTGGTGCCACCCACAGCTGACACCCGACATCAAAATTCAGGTACATCCCTCAGCCTCGCGTGGGTGTTTCTTGCCGCGAGGTTATTTTTAATGGGCAGGTATTGCTGGGAGGGGTGCCACGCTGCATACTCATGAAACGGGCCAGTTGGAATTGTCTTGTAACTTTTTGTTTTCTGTGGGTAAGGCGGTGGTGCCAGAGGTCGGTTTGCTGCCCCGGGGGGCCGTGACTTCAGAGGTCGCGCCGTGCCCTGCAGCCCTCAGCCCGGGTAAGGCTGCAGGCACCGGGGCTGTTAAAATCCCCTCAGGGCCCTGCGTTCTCCGTCCCTCCTGAAGGCAGCGCCGGCTCCCCGAGCATCTCGGCCGCGTTAAACACGGGAGGAGCGGTTTCACCCCTTGGTGTTCCTGTGGGAGAACCCGAAGGGGTTTCTGTTCCTTTTTAAGGGGCGGTAAGAAGCGGGCGGG
>NW_008610093.1:0-43892 GCF_000691845.1 Merops nubicus
AAAAAAAAAAAAAGTAAAATTGAGTGTGCCTGTGTTCATGCCATTCACCTGGAAAGTATCAGATATGCTTTTTGTTACCTACTCCCAGCCTTATTTTTGTATTTTACACTACACAATAACTTGTTTTATCTTTCTGGTTCAGTGAATCTTTAATGGCACAGTGTTCAAGAAGAACTGGGAATTTTCAAGTTTTTCTTATGATTAGGAAGCTGTTAGGGTAGAGATGTATATGCAAACCCTTCAATCTGAAGAGCTCTAGAGTTTGATTTTACACCTATTGTTCATTCCTGTAACTCTTTGAGCTGTTTACACAATATAATAGCAACTACCGTTGATTTAATAGTTACTAATAGAAGCTACTAAATAACAGTAACTAACAATAACTAAGTCCATCTAAGAGTCTTCTGTTGGAGGGTTCCTGACTTCCTATATCCCTGCTAGGGTTTGGAAGGAAGTGGGTAATGATTTGCAGACCCCTAGAAGATCTAGACACAGCTAGAACTCTATCTGTTGAATTCTGACATTAAAGTTTTTTATGAATTATGGCCAAACAGGTTCAGGCTCATTCTAAAAGTTTTCAGTTTTTCATATAGGAAATTTTATTATTACAGTTTCAGACACACCATCTTTGCTTTAGTCCTTCTCTTGGGACCCTTGCATTCTGTTGAATATAGCTTTAGAATTGTAGTTAGGACTGAGTAAATTATTTCAGAGTTTGTCATCCACTAAATAGTCCTCTATTTTTCAGTATATAAAAGTGTCATTAAAATTTGTTTCAACAAAATTAGTTATTATGAATTATTCAGTGAGAACTCTGCATTTAAATAACCCTCTGGGCAAAGGAATCACTTGTTCAGTTGATTATCAACACTTACTGCAAACACAGTCTCAAAAGAGTATTTTGTACCATAAATGGTTATAAGTGTCAGGTCAGTTCATTAACATGAAGGGTATGATAATGGGCATCAGAAGCTCTCAAGAGTCTGACCTGATAGTTATTTGAAATAAAAATAAAAAAATAACACAACCAACCAAAAACAACTCACAAAAATAATAGCAAACCCTCCTGAAAACAAATAAACACTTTTTTGAAAACATGAGCTTCACTTTTGCTGACCTAAATAACTGATACAAAAGACACTACACTGATACATACAGAAAAAGGATTATGAGCAAGATAAATCACAAAAAAAAAAAAGTTATTTTACCTTCTCAACATGCACTAACCTTGTATTCAAATTTTCAGTCTGAAACTAGGGAAAAAAAGGTCTGATTCTTATACTAGAGTCTATAATGACTTATGCAGCTCTGACTAGATGCACATAATAATGACTTTTCACTTTAGGAAAAAACATCCTCAAAGAACGAGAGTCATAGAGAAGGAATTAATATATTAAAATTTCTTCCTGTATAGTGGAATGACAAACAATGAAACTGACACAGCATTTAAAGGCTAAATCCAGCTAGGGAATTAGGCAATCAAAGTGAGATTTAAATAGATTTTCAATTAAATTCCTTTTATTCCATGTTATACCAAGCAATTCTCATTATTTCTTACTCAGATTTATGACGTTTAAAACTTACCCAGCTTTCCATAGCTGTCAATTCTGTCAAATGTGATTTCAAGTGATTTCATGATAACTTTCTTAAACATTTTTATTGGGATTAATTTGGCAGATACTCCTCCTTCAAAGCTCTTTTTTGTACAATGATGAATTTATTTTAAAAATTAATTACCTTTTAAGTAGTAGATTAATATATTGGACAGTTGCATGAATTAGTATCCTTATTTCATTATTTCTACATGTCTTTGGGAAATTAGTCTCAGAATTAGAATAAATCTAATGGTAATGTATAGAACCCATGCAAGAATGTTGAACATTTCTTAGCTGTCATTGAAGAAGAACTGTGTACTATTTTTTTTTTCCAGTGTTCTGTGTGAAAGGAGTGGTGAATGAAATATCCTTCCATAATACTTTGAGCAATGGTGTAATATATCCTTTGCTTAAGATACTTCAGCAATTAATTAATATTTTTTTAAGGTTGGTATATAATACAGCTACATGAGAGCTGATGTAAGTAAATAGGAAGCTGTCATACCTCGGCTCCAGCTTTCACAATATCAGCGTTCTCAGTCTTCACTAGTTTATTTCACAAGCTTTAAATAAGTTACCATACTGAAATTATTGAGGCAGTATAAATTTACATGCAAATCTATTTTAACTGCCTGAAAGCAGTTCAAAGCTGTAAGGAAAGATAAACTGTTTATCTAATTATGTGATATTTAATGCTGATATTTTCGCGATGCTGATTGGCTGGGTTTCTGTCGTTAGAATCAAAAGATACGCATGAAGTGTTTTTATTACCCTCATTAATGATGTTAAGCTCAAGAAGTACAGATATTGCATTGCTATATGTGTGGGTTGCATATTAAGATTGGCAAAACCACATTTCTGTACTGCTAACGCTTTAAAATTCTAACACACATTAGCAAAAGCAATAAAATCTAAGTCTGGTTCTTAGGCCTTAATTATTATAATGTGAAAATAAATAGTGAAACTGGAGACAAAACATTTCCAGCTATTTAATTTTCATTTGATATATATCTTTTTAATGTACTGGAGTAGACTAATATTTAGCAAGAATTTAATTTAGAAAAAAAACATTGAGTGTGAAAGACTGCAGGAAGCACTCACACACTGATGTTCAGGAAGACGCTGTAAATTCGTGCTGTTGTTGAATTCTTTCTTAATTTTCATTAGATACCAGCTTAATATTAGTAAAAGATGTTAACATTTTCCTCAAATGTTCTAACTTTGTAAGCTTCTAGTTGTAAGAACACTATTTCAGTTGTGTATTTGTCAAGGGTTTGGGATGTGTTGACTACTAGGCAAATTACAGATGGCCTCTATTAACCTCTCTCCCTTCCCAGAGGAGAAGAAAAAGGGAATAAGGGAGGGAGACGTGCACATTGGAAAAGAAAACTAAAACAGCTTTAATAAAAAAAATGAGAAAAATATATACAATTATATAAAAAACCAACATCAAGCCCAATGCTTCTGATGTTAATTACATCACCAACACCACTGAAGCTGTGGAGCAGGCACAGGGCAAGTCCCAGACTGGACTCGGTGGCAGAGATTCAGGAGCTGGATTCTGGAAATGGATGCAGGAACACATAGATTGTGATTGAAGGCAGAATGGACAGAGTACTCCTTGAATGCCAGCTGTTGAAGAATAGAGCTTTATGACATACATGGAATACCTCATTGATCATCTTAGGGTCTCCTGTCCCATCTGCATCTCCCCACAGCTGGAGACTTCCACTTTCCGCACTCCCAACATGGTACACAACATTTAGCAGTGATCTTGGCCTGCACAGGAACAAGTCTAAGCAAGAACCTTTCTGCACACCAGTCCTTGGTAGTAACTATAAACACTGAGCATTATCACTGCTAGAAGCAGACACTGCAAAAATACATTGTTAACTTCAGAAAGTGCAGTTACTTGAAGAGTTTTAGCTGGAAAGCAAAATCACTGGACAGAATTAGTTCTGTTTTGAAGACAATATTTTACTGAAAAAAAAAAAAAAACAAAACAACAAAATATCTTGCATAATATCTACAATTAGGTGTTAATAAAACATTTTTCTAAATATTATAGTAGCTACTACATATGCTATTTGACATGCTACAAACAGGAAAACCTCTGAACTGGAGCACCATTGTATTGGCTACTGCACTCTTGGGAAACGACTGTTCTAGCTTAGTTTTAATTTCAGGAATGCTGGAAACGGCACACAAATTCTCATGCAGAAAATTAGAAGATAATCTGTGACAGATATGATTCTTGAGTAAACGTCATCTTTCAGGTTATCTTTTTCAACTTTTTCTAGCTACTGTGTTTTTTAAGCTTACTAAAACCATGCAATCTCTTTCTTCCTTAAAATGAGATTATAACTAAAAACACTTTACCTTTTATTGGAATTAGAAAATCTGAAACTCTTCCTCAAGTCTTTCCCAATTTTGCCAGAACTGTGTGCTCTCCAATGCAACTAAAATTTTAAAAGTAGAAGAGTATTCAGATTGTAATAATCTCAGCTGAGTTTAGGCATCTGCAATACATATTCTTGTAGCTAGATTACTCTTTCTTACACCTACTCATACTAGGCTTGTAACCTTTGAGGTGAGCTACCTCAAGCATAGATATGAAGTACTCATCTACTTTACATAAAAAAAAAAAAAAAAGTTGAAGCATGAAGCTCACTTCAGTTTTTGCTAAAATTGTTTACAATTATTCAAAACATAGCACTGAAATTTGCAGAAAAGTAGTGCTATAAAACCATAGTCTGGGGAAGTTATGACTCCATTAGTAATTTTCCTTGGTTCTTGACTACTATAAGTAAAAATAGACAAACACTTCATCAAATATTGTAAAAAAACCCTCAGATATTATCAAGGGTAATCTACTTAGCAAGTAATTCTATTGAAGAGGAATAACAATATCCATTGTAATAACTTTTACCCTGTAGAAAGATATAAAAAGTTCTGTCTCTCAATATGTTACAGCTTTTCTCTCTAAGGAGAGGTAGAAAATTACTAGTAATTACAGACATATAAACATTTCCTCTGGATGCTGTTAAAAATCTCCAGAGAAACTCTATTAACAGCTGCACCTAAACAAGTAAATAAAAGTCTTTCATAGGATAACTAGATAATTTGGGTTGGGAGAGATGTAGTCCAACCTCCTGCTCAAAGCAGGCTCATTTGTGAAGTCAGTCTGAATTAGTCAGTGTTTTATCCGGTCAGACCTAGAAAACCTCCAACGTTGGAGGCTTCACATTCTCTATGGGTTACAAAGTTGGATGATTTATTAGAGATGTGTTCTAACAAGTGCTGAGAAGAGGATGATCATCACTTCCCTCGGTCTGCTGGCCAGTTAACACAGGCCCAGAAGCTTTTGGTCATCTCTGCTGGCAGGACACACTGTTTGCTCATTTTCAGTTCACTGTCCCTGAATGCTCCAGCAGTTTTCCTCAGAGCTGCCTCCCAGTCCCTCAGAACATTGGAGTCTCTCTTGCCATGCGCGACTTGGCATTTGTCAGTGTTGATTTTCATTAGTTTAGTAACACCCCATTCCTCCAGCCTGTAAGTACAGTCCCACGTGTGCAGACCCAGTACTCCTGTGTTGATTCACTTGACTCCAGGTATGGAGAATGATCCATTAACTACAACCTCTGATCATCCAACCTGCTTATTGTTTATCTGATTGTTCACTCAGTGTGATGTACTAACATTGATACAGAGGTGGTTTGAGACAACATCAAAAGCCTTGTTAAAAATGAAGCAAACGATGTTGCCTACACTCCTCTCATCAATGAATTGGATCATTTAATCACATAGGACAGTCAGGAGGGTCAGACATGATTTCTAGTTTACAAGGATTTTCACACACCCCACACTCCCAGTAGAACTCTTGTGCACTGATATTTTCTCGGTTTTATGCAGATTATGTAGATTTTCAGAAGTCAGAGGCAAAATGCCCATTTATCTGACATGGTCAAGCTTTCATCTGCATATCTTTTCCTAAAAGTTTAAAAAACCTTCTGTGGGAATCAAAATTGATTTTCTATAGGGAAATCTGCTACAACAGGAAGATTTTGCAATACACGCACTTGTTTAAGTAATTTGTGAACAATTCCTTACATATAAACAGGGGCTTCAGTTGCTGCAAAATCATTATATTTCAAATATAATACAAATGAACTGGGATTTTTCCTCCAGCAGTTCACGAGTTATTTAGATGAGGTTAGCAAGTTATTATTCTAAACAAGCAGGAACAACAGGGCTTGATGTCTATCTGAAATTTAAATATAGTCTGCAGTAGTTATGTACAGTGAGAATATCTTCTAATTTCAAATATATACAAATTGTCTACATAAATTGTAAATTCTCAATCTCACAGTCAAATTTTACATAGCAGTTAAATATTGTTCTAGGATGTAGGCAATCTCTTCTTAAAATAGCATCTAAGATAAACAGGATTCTCACTCTATAGCAGTGACTTTTTTTTTCCCCACACTAACTTTATGTCAGAGGCACCCATGAAACAAGACAGCAGCTGCTGTCACAAAATGTGGGTTTATTTCAACCAAAGTTGCCCATCACTCCTTCTGACAAAAACAAGTTTGGACGTCTGCTGGGAATATACCTACTACCCAAGTAATTTCAGGGAAGATAAACCAAAATGGGCATACACTCATGCATAAAGAGAGAACCTCCCACACAAGCGTGCCCAAGATAACACTCACCCAAAAAAAGGGGGCAAGGATCACTCAATTCATAGAGTTTCAAGACGTGGAAGTGTCCTTGGACAGTGCGTCCAAGGAGAGGGTTCAGCTGCCAAGACTGCAACACAGCAAAGAGACAGCTTAAAAAGTTCTGAGGTGGTGCCCCATTTATACCCTAGTCGAGGGTTCGCTGTGGTCGTTCCAATTGGCTGAGGAGCAAGCCCAGAAAAAAAAACAAGCTACAGGGCACCAGATCTTCAGGCACCAGTTATCACATGTAACTGCCCTGTTAGCCCTGTTTGCCTGTAGGGGAAGGGAGGTTGCAACTGCCACAATTCAATATAAGAACTCATATCATCTAACATGGATAACTAAGCTCCTTATGCTTTCTTTAGATTACTTGTATAGTAAGTGAAGGAAGATACTCAGCTCCAGAGGACAAGCTATAACATTTGTTATACAGAGGCTATGATGATTTTTCCCTTGGTGTTGCCTCTCTTTGGATTACTAAGAGACTCTACAAAGCTACCTTAGCCTAAGCATGCAACTAAACCTATACCAGAAGAGATCTACTCTTGTCATAGGCAGCTTTCCTCAGCTCTGTTCTCTAATTCACACATCATTTCCTCTCATTTTAATTCAACATGAGTGTACTGGATTTGGCTGGGATGGAGTTAACTTTCTTCCAGCAACACATATAGTGCCATGTTTTCACTTTGTGACTAAACCAGTCTTGATAACACACTAGCGTTTTTAGCTATCAATGGACAGGTTCTCTCTGTCTTACTCTGCCCCCTCAGCAAGTAAGCTGGGGATGAACAAGCTGGGAGGAGACAGAGCTGGGATAGATGACCCCAGCTGGCTAAAGGAATACTCCATGCCTTACAATGTCTAGGATGCTTTTGATCTGATTTCTTTGAGTGTATCAGTCTGAAATACCAATCAGGTAAAGCCTAGATAGAGACCATGTGGAACTTTTTGAAAATTTGCTGTGTAAATAATGAAGTAATTGCACACATGTGCAATCCTTGCACTCATTTCAGCTGATACTTTTCCTCCATTACCCCTACATGTTATCCATTCTGTATATCTATATCTATATTCTATATATATATATATAGGATATGTATCTCTACATATTCTATTCTAGGTTTTTTACATTGGATTTAGAGCTAAAACTCAATGAAGGAATAGATTCCTATAAAAGTACAATATAAATGGAAATGTTTATTAACACTATATGAAGGCTGACACTAACATAATTAAAATGATAGTAACATATATCATAAAGTTCTACTTTTTTTCTCAACTAGAAGAGATTTATGGAAACACCTCTGCAATCTGATGGCATATATGTTAAACTAATGCTCTCCCATGTTTCATTTTTCCATAATCATATTTAAACCTCATCTTTGTAAGTCTAGAAGATTAAATTCAAGACTATTCTGAATTTCAGATAATTTCCTTCCTGAATAACAGCTATTTAAGATGAAGCAAAAATGAATACTGTGAATAATTTTATGCAGATGAAAAGAATGCTCTTCTGAATTAATATCTGAAGAGATATTTTTAGAGGAAAGCCTACAGAAAGAGACTATGCATTTTAGTAATACAGAAAGTCCCTGTAAAACATTTTGAAAACCATGAAATTAAGACAATCAGTAGATATTGCCCCACTGCCTGGGGCTTCAGATGCAAAGGCTGGTCAGAATCACACTACTGGAATGTGAAGCCACTCTGGTCTGTCCAGCAAACAAAGCACCATGTGGTGCTATTGACATTCTGACCTAAGGAATACTCCCTGCTACTGTTTTTCATCTTCATCACTGGGTTTTCAGTAGACATGTAGTCATAGTAATATTTTTAACTTATATTTATTTATTTTATTATGGCTACCTACTTCTGTTGTCAGAAGAAATTCCAGTATTACATGACAATACTTCTGATCGTTTTAAGTAAATTCATTTTGGTGCAAGTAACAGTTATCCTTTCTAATTCACTGTGGCTTCCAGCATTTCTGTAAGAGAAAGTGTCTACACTTAAAAATATAAGCACTTTTGTTAAGCCAAGAAATATAGAAGTACTTCTTACAGGAGAGTTCATAAATGAGTCAAGATCCACACTGCTACACAAATCTGCCACAAGAAAAGATCCAGAGTCCTTAGGCTAAAAGTTGTAGGACCTGGCATCCACTTTAAAGCAGGCTGGTTACATTAGTCATACATAACATTTAGAACTGGGAGTCCCAGGTCCTAATATACCTGTGACATAATTCAAGTGGGGTTATTTTGTGTCTATAATTTGGCTGGAAGTCTCAAGAACAGCGATTTTGGAATGCCTCTGTCTCCCTGTATGTGGCAATTGGATTTGGGAAGAGGATGAGATCTTAAGGACACAACTGTTGTGACAGCGTTGGAAGACAATTTCCAAAGACTTTAAGGTACACAATCCAACATCAAGAGTAGTTTCCCTAACATTGCCTTTTGAAAGTGATGCTCGCAGAGATCTCTCTAGAATGACACGAGTCCTGTTAGATGACCTAGTTCAGATCAAAAGATAATCCAGCAGATAACTAATGTTTACACAACACTCTGCTTGTCACTGTCCTGGCCACCCACTCAATCACCCTGCAGTAACATGAGATTGTTTGGTAGAGGTAGTGCTCTGTTTTCTGAATTAAGCAGGGATATAGAATAGAAATTCTCAAGAATTATTCTACTGAATGCTATGACCTTCTTTTATTCTGTGGCTTTTCTATGTGGAAATGGAAGCATAACATTTGCACAGTAGTCACAATCATTCTTGTACTATACAAATAGCACATAAAGAGTATTTAAATTAGATTAATGTCCCAGTACTGTGATTTTAAGTCCATTTCAGACCTAAGAAATCTTGAAAGTTACTAAACATATGCTTAAAATACAATTAAGTACTGAATTTTTGCTAATTTTTTCACCAAAGCTCTGTTTGATCTGACCCAGGAATCTACTATCATCTGGGCCATTTTGCTGTTGAGAACGCAATTGCTGGTCCTTGAAGAGCAGGGAACAGAAACATTAAAGTACTATAGTACTTTGATATCCTAAGCCTAAAGGAAAAATAGTCTGGGAGGAAGATTAAATAGGAGAAAGTAAAGATCAGGATACACAAGAGCCTACAAATAATTAAAGCTTTCCTACATAAAGTACCTTTATAAAGAAAACAGCTACTACAGATAGAGATTAACCAGAACATCTTAATTAGATCATCATGATTACTTGGCTAGGGTTTTAATTAGAACAACTAGAACTATGGAAAGTAATCAGGAAAATCAATTAAGATCAGAAGCAAACATAAATCTATAAAAAAAACCAAAGTAGATCATGAAACCCTTAAAAGAGGTGGTTAAAAACTAAACTCTGCATTTGATTCAGGCAACAACAATGAACTGAGAATTCTGTGCAAGATGCTGAGTATCAAGCTTGCATTGTTCAACTGAACTGTCTAGGCACATTTTTTTCATGTTACTTATTTAGAAAGGAATGTATTTGCAAATAGTAAATTTAATCATTTTATATTAGTTATGAATTAGAAAATTTAGAACTGGTAAAAAAAACCCCAAAATATCACATATCTAATCTCTGTAACACTGACCAAAGTTTTACTTACCTGTAAAATAACTGCATACTTTGGTTTATTTTCTATGATGGAACTTATATTTTCAATGTTCTATCTCCTCTTTTTCTTTTGAAAAATGAATAGACCACAAGTAATGTCTAGAGGTGTCCTGGCTTGAGTTAGAACAGAATTCTGTTCAGTGATGTTATTTTTCAGCTATGTCTTGTCTAAGTAACTGCGCTCTGTGTAGTTAGTGGCATATTTTTCAGACAGCGTCTGCTTCTAGCAGTGGTAATGCTCAGCGTTTATGTCTCCTAACCAGTTCCCACCCCAGGCTGGCCAGACCCTGGGTGAAGACCAATCAGGAGGGGTTTTTTTGTCTGGTTGTGGAAATCATCCCTATGTCAACCCTCATTCAAGGCTGGCGGTTTAACCCCAGCACTTCAGATCCCAATCCGTGTGTTCCTGAATCCAGCTCTTGAATCCTGTTCCCATCTACTGCTGAATCCAGTCCGGGACTTCCCCCGTGCCTGCTCCACAGCACCAGTGGTGACAGTGATGTAATTGCCATCAGGGGGGTTGGGGTCCATATTGGTTTTGTACGTATCTGTATATGTTTCATTTTATTGTTATTTTTATTAAACCTGTTTTAGTTTCCTTTCCCAATATGTAAGTTTCCCTCCCTTATTCCCTTTCTATTCTTCCTTGGGAAGGGAGAGAGATTAATAGAAGCCTTCTGTCATTAGCCTAGTGGCCAGCGCAGCCCTAAATCTTGACAAGAGGCAAATTTTTTATTCGATATATAGCTTCTCCAGATTTATTCTTAGTTTAGTTCTGATTGTCTTATGGTTCTGAAGTTGATTACATCAAATTAATTGTCCTGGATTCATTACCTGAAGCATATTACAGTGTGCTTTAGTGCGTTTAGTATTTTATAGATCACCTTTCCTAAATAGCAAGTCCTTAATTACAATGCATCTATTTAGCTAGTCTATTAGAATCTGAGTTTGTTGGCTTTCAAAATAGTTCATCAAATCTCCAGTGTAGCCAGGTTGAGTATGTGGATTTTCGTGTAATTTTTTTGATTTGTATGTTTTAATTTTGTCCTTCGTATTAGTTACTTTTCTTTCGGGACCACTTAATAGATGAACAAATTGAGAATATGTAATTTAGTTGGTACAGGTTTCATTACTATTTTTTAATGCTGGTAGGATGTAAAAGCAGTTCTAGAAGTGGATGAAATGTTAATAAAATGCTTTGAAGAACTGCCCTACATAATTGCTGCACAATATTATATTCAGTATTCTGCATTTTCAAGCTACGAAAAGGCTCATTGCTGTACTCAGTTTCATAGAACAAGCTATTTTCAGATATATTTGTGACTCCAAAGTTTTAGCAAGGAAATATAATAAAGCCAAAGTGAACAAAGAGTTATCTTGGTCTTTGCAACTTATAAACACAGGGTATTTCCCTAGTGCTGTCTTGGAATAGCTTCCAGCTGTCTGGTCTGGTCCGAGTATGTGTTCTGACCTTATTGGGGTTAAACATAGGCATGCATCAAGATTCCCTCCTCTTCCCCTCTAGATCTTGAATTGAGCACAAAGAAATCTGGAGATTATGAGCCTCACAAGATCTACCCCAAGCTCCAGCTCATCTCTCTATCTGGAGAGTCCAGTCATATTCTGCAGTTTCCCAAAACTGTGTATGCACTTCCTTACAAAAAATGTCAAAGTGTGCAGATCTCTTTAGAAAAAAAAGTTGTCAAACTTTGAAATTTGGAAAATTATTATACACTTCCAAACAAAACTTATTTCTCATTTTAGACATTTAAAAGTGCCTCCAATGGAAATTAGTGTAGATTCAAAACGGAAGAATCAGAAAAAAAAATCAACATATTCGCCATAATCTTCACAAATCAGTAAGTATAAAGATACTTAAGTCCCTATTGAAGCGACTTATTTGTGCGAATATGTGCTTTTTTTTTTTTTTCAGGACAATAAGTCATGTGAGTGGCACTATTAATTAGCACAGGACACCATCTTATATCTCTGAAAAAAGAAAAAAAAACGCTATCTGATTAAAGCAAGCTACTCTTTACAATTTTATTTTCCTTACTTTAAGTTGAATTTACTGCAATAAAATAACATCCAAATTACTTATTCCATTGGTTTCCTGTGCAAGTGTGCTGTTGATCGACCCAACATACAGGTAACCTTCTAAAGAACAGAGATGATCTATAGCCATTAATTTTTTTCCAGTTATTTCCTATGCCTGCTAGTACAATTGTAACAATGCCTACTGGCTGTAAAACTAACCAACTGAACCCTTTCACATCTGTTTCTCAGTAGGTTAATGAGAAAATGGGTCTGATAGCCCCATTTTTTAATTTTTTTTTTTTTTTCTTTTTCCTTGCTTAGCAGTCCCAGCAGTGGGAGAACAAGAAAATACAAACTTCTCCAGCCATTGCATTCCATTTTCCTTAAATTTCTAACAAAGGCCTGATAAGGTATGGTAGATATTACTTCCATTTATACAAAATATATTAATTTGAATGGAAGATCCTGCTTCTAGCAGAATTTATGGAAAGAAACAGAAAGTTGACAATGTAATAACCAATAGTGATGATAGAAGTACATCCCTCCTTTGGCTTCTCTTTGTATGATACACAGATTTGAAATTAATACAAGGCTGTTATTCCTATCCTCATCTTCTTAAGTAATTAAAAAATTGACTGATCTTTGATATATCTGAAATTCCAACTGTCCATGTTCAGTTAGATTTTAAGTAGCATCCACAATTTTCTTTTTATGCTGCCCTTAATAGAGAAGAAAGCTCCTTATAGATAGAGTGATCTCACTCCTTTGAAATCCAAAAATGCAAACCCCAACTGTATACTAAGTTAATTGTCTACAGTCTACTGTCTACTATTATACCAAAATTTCCTTCCCAGTTTTCACAAACTTCTTGCTTGTCTTTTTGTAACTCCTTCTTCTCATATTTCAGTTCATGATACTCTGGGGTTAGATACTTTTTTTTCTTGTTGTTTGCTTGCTTACCATTTGCTGAGCACAAAACACAACAGTGCTTACTAGTAGAGAATGTTATCTGATAGTAATAAAGTTATACATAATAGTAAATTATATAAATTGTGATTAAGCACTAAGCATCTTTAATGTAACTTCTATTACTCAAAAATAAATATTCAAGTATTGAGTGTAATCTGTTAGATATATGCACTTATTTCTACACCCATGCTGAAGCACATGGAATATAGTTATTATAAATGTATAATTAACAGAGTCATGTTTTCTGTATTGTGGGTGTAGAAGTGAAAATGAATTTCAGTTAAACATATTTCAACAAGATAGCCACAGAACGTCAAACCCTTATTCAGTCAAGATTGTTTTAAAATAGACTGCAGTCCTTACAGCTTCCTTCTAAGAATGAACAAGGCAGAAGTAGAAAGAAAGAATTATAGAGTTCACTCACGCCATTCCAGAGTCTTATTTTATACTCAATTGTGGTTTTTGTTCACTAGGAAAAGACAATATAACCTACTGATTACTTAAGGCCTTAAAGTCTGTGTACTGAAAAACGTAAAAGGTGACATGATCTAGAAGAATATACATTTTGAAGTATATTTGGTTTCTAAAGGTGGATATTTGTGCAATCAAATACAGGGGAAAATGTGTTTTATATAGTTCAAAAGTGTGATACAAATAGCTAAAGCCCTTTCAGCACTAGTATCTGAATAACGTAGGAATGCAAATTGAGATTTATTTAGACAAAAAGAATAAATGTTTCCAGTATCATTAGAATCAACAGCTGAAAAATTTATTTCAACAAGAAAAGCAGAATTTATATACATTTCAAATTTACAATAAGTTTTTTCCCGTAAACATATTCCAGCATGTGTTACTTTTAATTTTTTTCCTACTTTCCAGTATTATCACTGGAAAATAAAGCTACAGCACAGCAACCCTTCAAAACTGGTGTAAACTTCCTACATTTTGCTTCAATCTTATAACAAAAAAAGGAAGAAAAATAATACAATTCATACTAGAGGCTACTCAGACTCTCTAGTTATGTTTCATAAAATAGACCCCTTCAGCTACTGCTTTTCTGTGAAACATTCTCCCTGAAAAAATGTAAATGAACACAAAAATAATCAACAGAATGTGCATGATCATAACTTGTATAATCACCTAGTGCTAATGTAACTAGTGAGCATTGTCAATATAAGATAGGCACACAGTTTCATAGTTTTCACACTATTTAGCAGACTCAGAGAAAAAGTATAAAAAAAGGAAATATGATGCAGGGGAGGATTTAAATGCCAGATCTCAGTTTTGTTACTGTAGTGATAAGACAACTATTTAATACTCACACTAATACTTAAACACACTAAATATGTATTAGGGTTCAGTAACAAATATTTCATCATGTTGCGACAATTTGGAATGACTGCTACTAAACCTTTCTTATGACTGAAAGAAACTTTGTTTCGACTAGGATCCCTGAATACAAGAAAAATCTCAGCTAGGACAAATCTCAGTGCATTCAGTGCAGCTTACCAATTTCTTACAGGAAATAGTTTCTTGCATTGGGACCAATACTCCTGCTTATGTCCCACCTTATGCATTAGGACTCATCTCTGTCCTACCTTCAGCTCCTGTTACTGAATCTTAAACTTAACTCAGAACAAGGAAGATAAAAAGGGCCATAGCCTTTTTACTACCTATCCTAGAATAAAAGTTCTTCCCTGTGTTGTTAGACTGACTGCTCTTGGGCAGAGAAATGGAAGCTTAAACATCTCTTCTAACAGTTGCAATGATGAGCTCTCTAGTTATTATTATTGTCATATTATATTATTGAATTATGGTGATTCAACAGTATTCTAAATATTATACAATCCTTCTCTTTATTTAACTTTTTAGTATAGTAATTTCTTTCCTGCTTCGCTCACACAAGTTTTCTAGAAGTCATTATCTCCTTTAATTCTTCTGCTTCTAATTTTGATTCGATCCATTTTAAGCTAGAACTAAACCCTAACATACTTAAAATTGTCCTTGTTCCTTATTTAATTAATTTCTGGTTCTATTTTTAACAAAGGAAAAAGCAGACCTCCTCCCTGTTTCCAGTAAGATAGCTGTGAAAGCAGATCCCTTTTTATCTGAAATGATTGCCCTCAGGTGAAATCCACAGGTGAGTTGTAGCGACATAAGTGAGACAAATTTAAAAGATAAACCTGAGAAAGGGTTCTTGGAAAAGTTGTTTCAGAATCTTTAGAAAAAGATAGAATTTTCAAGTGTTTTATTATAGAAGGGTCCACTTTGTCACAAGAACAGTCTCTCACATCTGAAAATATTATGCCAGGACTAGAGAAGAGTCTTTGTTGAATGTTTAATGAAGCAGGTTTTTTAATGGTAACTAGAAGACAAAAATTATCATTATTATTCTTTAGCTAGTAAACAGAAACCTTGCAGAAAAAGAATAAAGAACTGTTTTATTTTTCTTCTATGTTCCACATTTATAAGCTGTTAAATATTTAACTGATGTCTTGGTAACAATGTTCTGCTGCATTTGAGACTTCAAGAAGTAAAGACTGGGCCTTGTACTTAGGAAGACAGTTAGGTGAATAATTCCTGTTGATTCAGAGAGTGTTTTTTTCAGTAATTTGTTCTTAATGAGTAAGGAAATGAGCTACAGGCCTCTGCTTGGTCTTATGCCATTTCAGTATGGGACAATTTAAGATCATCAACAAAGGAGCTTGCCATTATCTTCTAGCTGCAGGTTGTGCATCAAAAGCTCAAAAAAAGCTACACAGTATGTACAGGAATGGTGTTTGTTGTTTTAGATCCTTTATATTGACAACAAAGAATGCAGAAGTGTACGAAAGTTCTTATAAATGGTGTGATATGAGGAAATGTGTATTGCTTCTAGTAGAATGTCCTGTATTTAGTATCAGAATAAAAATGTTAGTTGTACAGATGCAAGATTTTAGGCAAGTTTATTGACATTTGTTTCTCTATGTGGACAGTGAGTTTCAAATTGGCCTTCAAATTAGCAAAATATCTATAATCATTTGGCACAACTTCCATGTGTTCTTTTGATATCCTACTTCTTTTTCATGCTACACTAAAAGATTTCCAAACCTGTAGTTCATTTCAATCACCATAATTATAATTTTATCCCTTTTCAGTGGATCGTATTTTAAGAAGAAGAGGAATGTGAGCCAGAGGTTAAGTGTCTGTTCCAGGAAGTAAAGGCTCTAGAGACTTCAAAATGTTTCCATTCTCTGTCTCCAATTTCCCACACAAGTCTTGGGCCAGACCAAGGTTAAATATTATCCTCTGTGTTGTCCTCTATACTCTTCCTGATGATTTTGTTATCTTTGTTTTCTGCCACTGCAGACTGATTTGAGAGCACTGCCTCTGCTGGTGTCCAAAATCACTTTCCCCAGTTGCACCTGTCAGATCTGATTTCATCACCACATGGCAGTTTTTCAGCGATTTTTTGTTATTGTTTTCCCTAAGTGCATTGATTTATGTTTATTCATGCTGAAGTTCAGTAGGAAAAGCCTAGACTCATCCATAGCACTGGAGATGACTTTGGTCACTCCTTTTGACAGATTGGTAATGGCGATGCTGAAATTACTGCTGTCTCAATGTAGCTCTTTTCAGTGATACGTTACACACAGGTTGGTCATTAGTTCTGCAGTTTCACGTTTGGTGGTTGTCAGATATCTCAGGTATTTGCTGTGCAGCCCTGATGATTTACTGTCATCTAACTTCTCTATATGGTCAAATACTTTCTATATATTTCAATCTAAATCCTATGACCTATCTTATAGAAAGGCTATGACAGTTACGGGAATATACATAACAAAAGACCAATCCAAAGAATCTACAGAGTCTTTCTTCTATAGCCTTTTGATCTCAAACTGTCATTTCTACAGTATAACAGTTGGAAAAAATATTATTTGTAAGCTATTTTGAACCAGTGTCCAATTCAAACTGAAATTCCCTTTAAACTAGGAAAACTGAAAATAGCTGAGCTCTGTTTTTTTTAGGTTTGTCTGCCTTTTTCTTTTATTTTTTTTTTTAATTTGGAAAAACAGTACAGGCATTCTTTAAACATTTCAAAACTTCAGCTTTTGAAAACAACTCTATTGCTACCCCTTGACTCATTAGCCATCCACATACACCTCGTTTTGAATGACACTTTATGAAGATGTTTATGCTAATCTTCAGAAAACGCCCAGGAAAAAGGTTTGGAGAGCTGAAGATAAGACTGTACAAATATTACAGTAATTTAAAGAACAAAAACTTTAATGGCTATTATAATTTCTTTGCCACTGTGAATTTAATTGCTAATTATTATTTAATTTTAATGCAGTGTACTGACTGAAAAAAAAAAAAAGCTATTTTTCTGTGAGAATTGTAATTAATAGTTAACTCATTGATAGAGTTCTTTCAACACTGATGCATACAAATGTACTCCAAAATTTGATGTTTACTTTTTTTTTTCTTTTCTCGTTTTGTTTTTCTCTACTGACAATTCTGCTACGAGTCTGCAGAAAGTGAAGCAGTTTCCTTAAGCAACTGCTTCCATTATCATAAAAGGCATAATACTGCACTTGGGTTCTGCATGTACTGTCAAAATGGTGAATGAGTTGAATAGCACTAGCCAAGCCATTCTTCTCTTTGTGCCTCACTCTTCCAGTCTCTAAAAGGCAGAAAAGTTACTGGTTCTCTATATAAAGCATACAGATACTCACTAATGGGAACTCCTGTCAGTACTGCATGGAATATAATTTCAATCCTTTGCACAAAGAGCAACAAAAATAATACTTTCTTTTATGAAAGCCACACCAGATATACTAGGATACATTTTATGTATACGTTTTATTTCTCTGTAACTAATTGAGGGGAATTTGGCATTGTCTCCATTCATTAGAAAGAAAAGGAGCTGGAATTGGTGGGAACTTTACTACAAGGAAAAACTAAGAATTATAAGTGTGGAGTTAGATAGGAAATATCAATTTTCTGATGAGCAATGCACTTTTATTTGTCCAAGAAACTGGGAATTAATTTTGGTTTGAACCATTCTATCATTTCCAGTACTCAGATGAGGCTTTGTGCAACTGTGGCTTAGACTTATAGGCCAATCTCTCTTGCTCTGGCCACAGATCTGAAAGGTTTCATAAAATGATGGAAGACAGACATCAAATAAAAGAGAAATAGAAAACTGTATTTCGTCTTGGAAAAGGTGAATTGGATGCATATTCTATTTAGGGTATGGTTCACCTCATTATGGCAGAACAACTCACTTCCTCCTGTCAAGTTCTGTGTTTCATAGAGGAAGGTCAGATAGCAGCCTGGCATCACACTGCAGTCCAGCATACTGAGCAGGGTGCCTTGTCTGTACTCCCATAGCACACCAGGATATAACTCCATATATATGCATGGAGTTATTCTTCTTGCCAGAGCAGCAGAGACAGTTCAATGAGTTTGGGTGTTACTAGTTTGCCTTCAATTATGTTATTTCACCCATTAGATGGACTGTCAAAACATGAGTATTTAGTAGAATATTTGTATTTGAAAATGAATTATTTTAAGCAGAGCTGGAAAGGTGAGCTATGATGCATAATGAAGTAGCTAGTCTGCTGTAGCACTAAGTTTGGCAGCTGTAAGAAAATAAGTGCCAACAATGGCGTAGTACACACATTGAACTGTCTACATGTCAATCCGTGGGTTTATTTTGCTTTATTTTAAGCACTTACCATGGGAATCCTTCTGGATTTCTGGAGTTCAATTTGCTCACTACATTCCAGCCTCCTAAAAGCTATTTATGAGCAATCTTCTTGTTGCATCTTTGTTTTCACAAATATGGTATTGATATATGTTTGTTAGGAAATGTATTGTATTTCATGTACATCTCACCCAGACAGCAGAGGAGGAACCCAAACAATTATAGATACTGTCTTATTTCCAATGTGTGAAGTAAGGGTACCCAGAATTTTTGATCTCTTTGGAGAAATAAGCAACCTGAAACCGAAGAGGAAGCTCAGCTTTTCCTAAGATAAAGATTTCAGTGTTTCTGCTTAATGGCATGAATCTAGATCTCAGCTAATTGACTTTGTTTGGAATCTACTTATGCTATGCATCCTTTTTTTTTTTTTTTTTTTTGTCAATGAAATAACAAAGGACCTCTCTAAAGGATAATTCACATTGTAGGTAGACTGAATCACTAGTAGTTTGTGTTTCTGCCTGCAGAAGGACCTAGAGTGATTTGAGTCACAGAATCACTATGGTTGGAAAGGACCTTTCAGATCATTGAATCCAACCACTATCTATCTCTACCAGGCCACTTCTACACCATATCCCTGAGCACCCCATCTAGATGAATTTTAAATACACCCAGGGATGGTGATTCAACCAATTCCCTGAGAAGCCTGTTCCAATGTTTGATCACCCTTTCAGCAAAGAAGTTTTTCCTAATGTCTGACCTAAACCTCCCCTGGTGTAGCTTAATATAATTTCCTCTTGTCCTGTCAGTTGTGGCATGTAAGAAAAGGCCAACACCTGTCCCCCTACAGCCTCCTTTCGGGTACTTGTAGAGAGTGATGAGGTCTCCTCTCAGCCTCCTCTTCTTCAGGCTAAACAATACCAGTCCCCTCAGCCACTCCTCATAAGGCTTATCCTCAAGACCCTTCACCTATTTTGTTGCCCTTCTCTGCACCCTCTCCAGCACCTCCATGTCCTTGTACTGTGGTGCCCAAAGCTGAACACAGTACTCAAGATGAGGCCTCACCAGTGCCCAGTACAGTGGGACAAGGTCTTCTATAGTCCTGCTAACTACACTATTTCTCATACAGGCCAGGATGCCATTGGGCTTTTTGGCCACCTGGGCACACTGCTGGCTCATGTTCAGATGGCTGTCAGTCAGCACCCCCAGGTCCCTTTCTGCTGAGCAGCTTTCAAGCCACTCCTCCCCAGTTCTATATAAGCTGTGTAAGAACATACAGATATTTGGTTTAAAATTGCTTCTTAGACCTTATTATATGCAGGATTATTTGGATTGAAAAAAAAACCAAACCAAACAAGCCAAATACCCCCCCCAAAAAAACAAGCAAACCTGTGATTCTTTAGGGCACAATTTAAAACTAGTGGCATCAATTTGGAACATTAAGCATGTAGTTCCTAACACAAAATTATTTTCCTACTGCCCCCTCAAAAATTATGGAAATTTATTGTTTCTTTCATTTCATACTTAAACATTTTTTCTTTTAATTTTATTTTAATCTTATTGTCTGCAGTTCAAAAAACAACACTCAGTATAAAGGAAGAAAGAGATTGGTGAGCTAATAGTAAAGGTGAAGATGGATGTTTTAAGGACTGACTTGAAAAGAAAAAGATAATGTCAATCAATTCTTCAATTATTTTTTGAAAGAACAAGTTTTCATCATTTAAAATATTCTGATGCTTTCTGTGACTATTGTGAATTTAATTATAATTTAACTACACAGTCTCATCCTGAACTCAGAATTTAAGCAATAAAGAGGCAGACACTGGTTCCCAGGTGATATTTGAAACAGCGGAATGTTTAACGGTGACCAAAATGTTTTAAAAATGGTGTTCCTCTAGAGAGCTTAGAGTCTTTTATCAACTTAAGGCTTAATGTCCTTGAGCTATAAACTCCCCGTACTGCCCTAGGCAGCCAAATGTGACTATTCTCTGAAAGAAGAGCAGGGCAGGGATGAATGAGAAGACTAGCTGCATTCATATTTTGTTTTCAAGGTTAGTTGGTAGCATCCTTGACTTTTTGATGTAGTAGCCTAATTAGGCATTGAGAAATGCTGCAGCTTTCTGGATGGGATTTGTTTCTCTTAACTTTAGCATGTAAAAGTCTACATGTAAGCAGTGCCATTAAATTTGCTGGAGATTGGGGGCCCATTTCAGATACCTTTACATACATTTCTAGTCTCATTGAGATGTTCTAAACTGTCCAAGATATCTCAGAGGAGCTGGCATTTATAACTCTGAGTGTCTGGGGAAAATTTGGCCTTCTGCCAAGTAGCCTGCATTGGATAAAGATGGCAAGGTTTTGGCAGGGATTGGGGGGCTGCCAGGGTGGTGTCTGTGAGGAGAGGCTGGGTCTGCTCCGTACCAGACAGAGCTGGTTCCATTTAGCTCCAAAGGACCCACCACAGGGCACAGCTGAGCTTCTCAGGTGATTTGGCATCTCTGAACCAATTGGAAGAGTATGTGGCTGCTTTCATCAGTCACAGTAGTCAGTAAGCAGTCATCCTTGTTTTATCTTGACCCATAAGCTGCTTCATTCTTGTTCATCCTATTTTTTTTTCCTGTTCTTCAGGCAAGTGATCAAGTGGATCACATAGCTGAGGGTAGAGGTAGGACAGGACAGCCTACAATGCTTTAAAAGACACTAGGTGCTCATGGGCAATAGTTACTGGTTTAGTTATTATTATGAGTGGTGTCTAAAGATCTGTTCAAATTACCAAATGATATCTACATTAGACTGAAATTATTTTAGAGTCCTATGTTCAGACAGCTGAATCATAACCTTATGCTGTATAAACCTAAATTAAGTCGAACTAAATTCTATCCTCCATATGATTTAGTGTAGTAATGCATGTCAGGATTATCCTAAAGGAATGTGCTTGATTTCAGTCAGTTAGGTATCCTGGAATAAGATGTTCTCCACATATGCTTATAAACTTGTCCTCTTTGTATTAGTTAAATTGATTATCAGTTACACTCAATTGTTAAGATCAGAGAGAAAAAGATTAATTTTAAATCCTATTAGGATGGTTGTCCTATAGCAGATCTATGTTCAAATCTACTCTGGTAAGAATGTGAAATGACAGATTTATTCTTCCCAAAAATATTCTGTATATAACTAACTACAATAATTTTTTTTTTTTTTTTCATTATAAAATATAGCCCAAGGTTTGGTGTGTGTGTGTGTTCAAGAGAATACTTTTGGCTGGTAGTCTCAAAAAGTTTATTTACAACTTGTGTATCACCTTGATTTTCCTATTTTTCCCATTTCCCCCTTACTTGCTTATGTAGTTCTTTACTCAGTAACTTTTTCTGTGATTTCCTTCTTTGCTGTCTGTCTCACCTGAAGTCTAAAGGACACTGTACAGTCATGTCTTCCTGTATTGTCTGCTGCTTCCAGTGTCTTTACAGCTAGTAGGTAAGCAAGAGAAGTCAACTATTAATCTTTGTAAATGCTTGTAGAATAGCAGTCCTCAAAGACTCCAGGACAAAAAATTTGTTCCAGAAGAGTCTGCTGGACAGAAGAGACGAAGGAACCTCTTTATTCTTATTGCCTATTAAATGATTTTAGCATCACGAATTCACAGTGCGTAAGGAATCATTGTCATATTTCTATTTAGTATTTATAAGGTTCTTTTCATATTTAGATGCAGAAGTTTAGTATTAAAATAGCATATTTATTCCTATTATAAGATATGGAAAGATATTATTACTTTGCTTGTGATCATCAGAGAGAGTTCAGAACTAAAAGCAAATCTCTGACTTGTTGAGATTGTAGACTAGCAACCTCTCTCATAATACTCCTTTCCAAATCCTCAGACACTATACAACAATAAAAACTGTGGGGCATATGATGAAACAGCTTTTCTTGTTTTCCATTTAAACATTGATTATTTTAGATAAAAATATTGGGTGAATGCTAACATATAACTCCCTTCACTTATAACTAAAGGAGAAAAAGCAAGTTATTACTGAGTTTAGATAACCTTACATTGCACTCTCTCAGGTGCAATAACATTATTGGAGTTTACAATGTAAGCAATTGAATTTAATTTTCCCTTTGTGATCGATTGACCTTGGCCAGCTGCTAGACAACTACACAGCTGCTCTCTTAGTCTTCATCCTCAACAGGATGGGAAAAAATAAGACAAAAATTTGCATTGAACAAGATAAAAACAGGGAAAAAACAGACTCAATTTTGAGAAAATTAATTTTGTTTGTTGCCTCTTAAAATAGAATTTGATGGTGAGAAAGAAGCAAAAACATTAAACACCTCCCCACTATCCTACTTCTTTTTTTCCTAGGAAAATTTTTTGCACTGAAAAGGTTGTTAAGCACCAGAATAGACTGCCCAGGGAAGCGGTAGAATCACCATCCCTGGAGGTGTTTGTAAATGTGCTGGTTAGGGACGTGGTTTGGTGGTGGCCTTGGTGGTGCTAGGTTGAAGGTTGGACTTGATGATCTTAAGGATCTTTTTGCAACCTAAATGATTCTATGATTCTTTGATTATTCTTCACATGAGCTAACATTTGAAGCAACACTATTTTGTGTTTTGTTTTGTTTTGTTTTTCAGAAAAGTTGACTCCACTTAATGATTCAAGCCACAATATAAAAATTTGAAACTATACTTTTGAAATGATTCTTTGTGTTTTCACTGCCAGCAATTTGGTTGTGATGTTCAAGTACAACCTTGTTTTTGGTTTTGCAAAGTACTACGCATATTTTTGGCATTTGGATAATAATAAAAACAACCATAATGTCAAATTGTGACACTCTGTGCCAGCTGCCTAGAATTACAGTGGTTATCAATTATAACTGTTTTTCAAAGTCACTGTGTTGATTCATATGAGCTGTTTAAGTGCTCATGTCATATCACATCTGCAGTCAGATAAATTTCAATCTACAGTGGAAAAATCCAGAGAGTCCTAAAATCAGCTTGGCTAAGATGAGGTTGCACAAGATGAGAGGCTTTCTTGAAGGCTTTCTTCCTCATTGGTAAGATGACCACATCCCATGTTTTGCTGTTATTTGCATTCTGACTGTGCAAAACTTGGATTTATTTGGTAGTTTATTATAGTTCAATGGAGAGCTATATAGGTAAGTTTAAATCCAGTTCACGAGGAAGCATAGTGAATAGCTGCTGTTTGACTCTTTACAGCCTATCCTGCAAGCCACTCTCACTCCTAACTCCTAAGCATGATTGCTAGCGCTAGCACCTGATAACTGGCATTTCTGGAAGAGCAAGAAAAGTAGACTGAGAAGAAAAAGAAAACCCAACATATTTATGCCTCTTTTTTTTTGCCCCCTCTCTCCCTTTTTTCTTTAATATATTTCTCATTTTTTGCAAGAATATGTTGGGAAAAGTATCCATTTGATGGCCATTGAAGTACATGTAAGAGTACTCAAGATGAAGTTCAACATGTAAAAATTTCTAGGACCAAACAGAAACACAGGGAAAAATGGACCTATAACACTAATCATAAGCAAGGCAGCTCCAGTTTTGTGTATTATTTCAAGTTGTTTCACATTGTTGATAAAGTTTAAAATCTGCTGTAAATCATATATATCCATATATAAATATTTAATGATGAGGCTAATTTTTCTTCAGAAAAAAAAAAAAAAAGGAAATATTTTATGTTTTCATATCCTACAATTGTTTTTTTTTTTTTCAGTGTGAGCGAAGGAATGGGAAATAAATAACCATGGAAAAATTAACACCAGAACAAATCCAACTAATAGCAATGGAACTTCTGTATCCAAGGTAATTTTATAAATTTTAGGTAAATTTATGTCAGTGGGATCCTTTTACTTTCTGCAGCTGGAAACCCAAATAGTATAATTTAGGCTGACCTTGTTTCACTGTTGTTCCAAGATACCTTGTTAATATTCCTCTTTTGCATTTTTGTCTGCACACTCTGTCATGTAACTTTTTCCCTGCATAGCACTATAGTTCCAGGCATACCTTATTCAGTTTCCAGTCTGAACATTTGGATTCAGCTGTAAATGTTGGCATTTGTGCCCTGTTGGGACTTTTTATTAACCAGCCAAAGGTTTTTCTTTACTGTATTTCAAAGGTTAGATTCCTTGTGCACAGTTTAACTTTGGAGAGAATGTATGATATTTTCTTGATTTCTGGAAACACTATTGATGTCAACAAATATGATATTGAAGAATTATTAAAGCTTGCCAAGCAGATAAGTACATGTCAAAACTAATGCCACTGTAAAGATGGGTTCTTGTCTAGCTTCACATAAATCAGTTACAGAAGCTTCAGAGAAACGACATTAATAAAAGTCTCCATTAAAAAAAAAAAAATAAAAAAAAATCACTGTATGTGAAGTGCAGCTGATTTTAAGTACTTGTTTACATAGAGAGAATGATGACCTTCATTTGCTGTCCTAGTAATCTACCTCATCTGTTTTCTTCTTGTCTACAGTGTTTTGAGAGTAAATGGTGATCTTCAAAAATACTAAACACTATATTAGAGAGAATGAAACTTACTTTTGCAGTAAGCTAAAATGTTGTCTTAATTCAACAATTTTTCATGTTTTCAGTTAAACTTTATTTAACCAATGGAAGATTAGCAAAAAGATCATTTGGGCTCACCAATATAACTAATATAAATCTTTGTGTATTTTTAGGTTCTTTCAAAAGTAACTTAATCTCTACTTCTTTGCTTGTGTGTGTGTCCATGTAGTTAATATCTTTTGAAATTTTGCACAGAAGCAACTTTGATCGTTTGTTTCAGTTGATAGTGCTACATGGTACAGTTGTAATTTTTAATCTTTGTGTATAACATCTGAATATGACAGAGATGTAGAATTCTCAAAAATTATTAAACTGCTACAAATTTCATAAAAATAAATTTGGGCCAGACAAGAGTCCCATTCAATATCCCACCTATGCACTATATGATTACATCTAGTTAAATGTTAGAGAAAACACAAAGGAAATAGCAATTTTAGTTAGATTTCATGCAAAGCAGGGCTGATGTATTTACTCTCTGTGAATGCAAGTATCTCATTCTTTACCATAAGTTTTGGATTCACTGACTGATTTCAATGTAATGTGGTAGAACGATGTCTCTGAGATATTTATTTTTCTTGAAGGTTTATAGCAGATGACTATATACAGGAGAAAAGCCCCTAATAATTTTTGCTGGTTTCACAGCTGAACACTGCAGCCTGCATGTCTCTGAGAGCAGAGATTGTGCATAGATGCAAGTCTAACAATAAATGATAATGTAATTCAGCTGAGAAGTCAGTCAGCCAAGAGACACAAATGCACAGTAAACTAGCCTTCAGTTGATCCAGATCAAAAAGTGACCTGTTTAGGATATGAAATAAAATATTTTTAAAAGATTAACTACACGTATACATTTAATAAAAGGATTGTTATTTTCTCAGGGAGTAATCAATATGTTAAGGCGATTGTAAATACTATTATTCCTTTCCAATTTACTTTTTAGAAATAGACATTTTTTTTTCTTAAAAGTCGGGGACTCAGCTGTTTCAGGCAGAAGGTCTTCCCCATTATTTATTTCAGTGCCTATAATCAGCTGGAATGACACTTGTGTGAAATTCTAGGCATTTGACAGGGTATAAAATTTCCAAGCCTATGGGTTTGGACTTATGGAATATCTCAAGTTGGAAGGGACCCATAAGGAACATAGAGTTCAACTCCCTGCTCCTCACAGGACTACCTAAAACTAAGCCCTATGACTAGGAGCGTCATGCAGACAATCCTTGAACTCTGACAGGCTTGGTGCTGTGATCACTTCTCTGAGGAGCCTGTTCCAGTGACCAATTACCCTCTCAGTGAAAAGCCTAATGTCTAATCTGAACTTCCTCTGGTGCAGTTTTATTCCATTCTCTTATGTCCTATTGCTAGTCACCAGAGAGAGGAGATAAGCACTTTCCCCTTCGAGGAAGCTGTAGAAGGCAATGAGGTCACCCCTCAGCCTTCTCTTCTCCAGGCTGAACAAATCAAGTGACCAATCCAACCTATTCCTATTTTAGTCCAAAGGGTTGCAAATTACAACCTTTTGAGTGTACTGGAAAAAAGAGTATGTTGGAAAAGATGTTTGGAACACAAGTTTCTATGAATCCACAGTTTTTACTTCAGAGTTGAGCATGACATCCAAATAACTTCTTAGTATTCTTTATTTATCTTTTAAGGCATTAATCTTTTCTAGCTCTTTTATATTTAGGGACAAAGACTGGTGTTGTGGTTTAATCTCAGCTGGCAATTAAACCCCAGCAGCCACTGTCTGTTGCTTTCCACCCACCCCATCCTCTGTTGGGAGGAGAATCGGGAGGAAGACAAAACAAAAATCCTGTAGCATGAACCTGAGGCGTAGACTGCACACTCTAGTGTGTGGCGTAAGGGTCATTGGTTGTCCTTGAGAATACAAGATCAGAGACCAGCGTTGAAGAAATTCAGAGGATATAGGAAATCATCCAGATGTGTTCTTGTTCACAGTGTCTTCTGGGATTT
Source organism: Merops nubicus (assembly GCF_000691845.1). Lineage (NCBI taxonomy): Eukaryota > Metazoa > Chordata > Aves > Coraciiformes > Meropidae > Merops > Merops nubicus. The sequence continues at coordinate 27,190 of NW_008610093.1, forward strand.
GATCCTCTGAAGATCTTTCGCCAGAATAACAACTGCAATTTGTTATAGTTAGAGGAAGCTAAATAGGGCCAAGAAGAGAGTTAACAAATAAATGATGTGGAAAGTCAAGGACACATATTTTATCTAGCAAGTCAGGTGGATTTGAAAGCTTGCTGAGAAGAGTGGGAATGGGTAACTTGGCCTCAGAAATTGTGAAAAGCTGTTCGAGTCCACAGAAGGGACTGCAGACTGATTGCTTGAATTGAATAACAGAATCACTATGGCTGGAAAGGACCTTTCAGATCGTTAAATCCAACCACTGTCTATCTCTACCAGGCCACTTCTACACCATATCCCTGAGCACCTCATCTAGACAGCTTTTAAATAGATCCAGGGATGGTGATTCAACCACTTCCCTGGGAAGCCTGTTCCAGTTCTTGATCACCCTTTTGGTGCAGAAGTTTTTATTAATGTCTAACCTAAACCTCCCCTGGTGTAATTTAGCACCATTTCCTCTTGTCCTGTCAGTTATGGCATGTAAGAAGAGGCACAGCACCTACCTCCATACTGCCTCCTTTCAGGTAGCTGTAGAGAGTGATAAGGTCTCCCCTCAGCCTCCTCTTCTTCAGGCTAAACAACCCCAGTTCCCTCAGCTTTTCCTCATAAGACTTATCTTCAAGACGCTTCACCAGGTTTGTTGCCCTTCTCTGCACCCTCTCCAGAACCTCAATGTCCTTCTTGTACTGTGGTGCCTCAAAGCTGAACACAGAATCCTGGAACAAAGACTATGTTGCCAAGGGAGGCAGTGGAGTTTCACTTCTGTGTGGAAGTGACAGAATTCTCCAAACATAGACATTCAACTTCTTTTGAGATGCAATAGACTATCTGAGACTTCCATGTGAGGTTGCTAGTTATGATACAGGGTTCCCAGCTTCCTGACTGGCAGACAAGGGCCAAGATTGTTACTCTGGGGCATCTAGAATAACATTTTATCTGCTGGTGGAACTCAGTTCAGCTGAGACACCTGTAGGCTTCCCTCAGCAGAGATCACCAGACTAATGCACCCTGTTCCTCAGGTTATGCTGGTGATTTCATCCACCCAAAGAGATAGTCTAACCTGATATTTTTGTGTTTTATCAGTTTTCTATGTAATTATTTTTTTAAAAATGTGACTATAGAAGCTCTGGTGGGCTACTGAGAGAAGAATAGACAATAGGATTAAGTTGAGTTTGTTTTTTTGATTTAGTAATCTGGGAAATGCAACTCATTGTCAGTCTAGAAACACTCATTCAATGAGTTTGATTTAATTTACCAGTGAGTTTCATAAATGTTAATAAAAAAAAATAAATAAAAAATTACTAGTGACCCTCTGCATAATCCCACTCAGATAAGAATTACATTACGTAATAAGAAAATGCCTGTTTCTGTTATGCACTCATGTCACCCTGACTATCAGAACAGCTACATTAACAAATCATTGATGGAGAATCTTTAATTAAATCCCCCAAATGCAGTACCTTATCTCCTACTATTCTGTTTTAATGTGGGCTTTTTTGTTTGTTTGTTAGCTTTTTAGTGACACCAGAAGAGTAGACGGTAGGTGACAAAACAGAGGAACCATAAGAAAGGTTCTCCTCCCATCTCCTCTCAGAGGCCTGATCATAGAAATGTGTGGAAGAAACCACCTTTTAGGTGTTATTTTAAGATGTTTGTGTACAATTTACTAACTGCTCATGCTCCAAAGTAGGCATAAAGAGCACGTCTAATTAAATGAGTGAAAATATTTATTTGTTAAAATTAATGGAGTCTGGTTCAATTTTCAGGCTTGAATTGATCTCTTGCAATACCTAAAACAGTGGAATTCCACCTGTGTGTTCAAATGTTTTAGCAGCCATTTTTTCATAGCTATTACATTCCATAGTTTAAACATACTCTCAGTTCTATCCCAAAATGCTGTTCAGGTCCCCTATCTTGACTTTTTCCTACTCAGACTGCTAACAGTGTTAAAATCATATCACAAAAGAAGTGCCTAACAGCAAATGTAATAACGATTAAATGCTTAGCAATATTTTCCTTTCGATTTTCTGTTAGTAAGCATGGACATGCAATACGCATACAAAATCAAGTTTACTTATCTCTCTTCCCTTGTTTTGGCGGAGAAACAGCAATAAGAGAGATGTGAGAAACTAAGCAGATGCTGAATTCTGCAGCATCTGTCACGGGCTGTTTACTAAGGCTGGCAAAAGCAGCAGATGCAAATTGTAGAGAATTTGCACTACATATTCACACAGGATAGGCAACCAGCCTGTTGGCTGGCAGACAGATGGTTAGAGATACTACTAATCCAGCAAAGACCTTAATTATAAATAGGTATGTCTAAGACTGTGTGCCAAATTTTTCAGTAACTCCTCATGTCATCTTCTGACATTAATAATGAAGGAGGCATTTGATAGAAGTAAGAAACCAAAAGAAGTAGACTGACTCATAAAGCTCCTCATTCAGACACAAGAGTTCCACAGTTTGGGAAATAAAGTAGCTGTGTAGGCTTTCTAAGCAGGTCTGTTTAAGTTCTGATATTGGGAAATATTTCAGTAATTCTACAGGAATTGTACTCTTTAAGGTGAATAAATTACATTTCCCCAATTTAGATTATATGTTTTGCTTCTTTTGAATGTTGTATGTGAGTATTTTTGCTACATCCATCCCTTTTCACAGAATTTTTGCCTATATACTCTGTTCGTCTGTACTCTCATGAAATTTCCCTGATTTTACTCTGTAGCTGACAAATACAGAAAGATGAATATTTTAGAGCCATATTTTCCAGTGTGTGTTAGCTTAGATAACACTTTTTTCATTGTGCCATCATAGAACATTTCTTTAATGAAAAATTGGCTTCCTTAAACATTTTAGTCATAACCCAAACACTGAAAAGCTGAGGGCAGCCTTCTCTGAAACCTTTGCCAAGATCAAAGGATGAAAGGGTCAGAGAAAAATCTCTATAATGCTCACCTAGGGAAAATTAAACCTTTATTATGACAGAAAAAAGAATTATGGCTAGTAACTGTATGAATGCAAAGAATCCATTGCATTTAGAGTGGCAATTATGGAACCATTGAGCTAATGCTGAAAGTGTGATATTGTATAGTGTTTTTCTTATGCTTCTTAAATATTGAATCAAAGAATGGTTTGGGTTGGAAGGGACATTTGAAGATTATCTAGTCCACAGTACTTGCAGTGGGCACAGGGAGCTTCCAACAGATCAGGTTGCTCAAAGACCCATCCAGCCTCCCACTGAACACTTCCAGAACTGAGCATCCTCAGCTTCTCTGGGCCACCTAATCTAAAACTACCCTCCTTCCATTTAAAACCATTAGCCCATGCCATATCACTACAGGCCTTGGTAAAAAAGCCTCTCTCCAACTTTCCTACGAGCTCCCTTTAAATACTGAAAGGCTGCAATAAGGTCTCCCTGGAGCCTTCTCTTCTCGAGGCTGAACAACCCTAATTCTCTCAGCCTTTCTTCATAGGAGGGAGGTTCTCCAACCCTCTGATGATTTTTGTGGCCTTCCTTGGGAATCCCTCTAATAGATCCATGTCTTTTTTTGTGCTGGGGCCTCATAGGTGGATGGAGAACTCCAGGTGGGGTCTTACAGGAGTGGAATAGAGGGGCAGAATCACCTTCTTTGACCCACTGGCCACACCTGCTTTTATGCAGCCCAGGATACAACTGGCTTTCTGGGCTGAAAGTGCATCTTGCTGGCTCATGCCCAATTTTTCATGCACCAGTATCCTCAATTTCCTTCTCTATAGGGCTGCTTTCAATCCATTCATCCCCCAGTCTGTACTGATACTGATGATTTTACAGGTGCAGTGATCCTGTTGAACCTATCATCATCCCTCTGGATGGCATCTCTTCCTTCTAGTGAATCAGCTGCACTACTCAGCTTGGTGTCGTCTGCAAATCTGCTGACAGTGCACTCAATCCCACTGTCTATGTCAGTAACAAAGATATTACATAGCATTGGTCCCAGTAAGAACCCCTGAGGGACATCACTTTTTACTGGTTTCCATTTGTATGGAGTCACTGACTTGTAACTATGGATGCAGTCATCCAGACAGTTCCTTATCCACCTGATAGTCTATCCTTCAAACCCATACTTCTGCAATTTAGCAGCAATAATGTTGTGAAGGGAACCATATGAAAGTCATTACAGAAGTCCAGGTAGATGACATCTGTAGCTCTTCCTTTGTCCACTCAGGTAATCACTCAGTCACAGAAGGGCACTATGTTAGTCAGGCATGATTTGCCCTTTGTGAAGCTATGTTGGCTGTCTCTAGTAGAACGTGTTAAAATTTAAAATGTTTCCAAGAGCCTGTATGAATCATAATTATCACAGACACTATTGCACATAAATAAAGGTAAGCACTAGGAAATGCAGACCTCACGCTGACAGGACTATTGGGATACGATTCCCTTTCACGGTTAGTGAAAAATGTAGTAATGTCTAAGATGAGTACCTGTTCCAAGACATAAGAGCCCAAATAAATGAAAACTGCTTGTTACTGGAAGAAGCTCTTGTGAGTTGAACTTAGCTGTCCTCAAGGTGCCCACCAAGCTGCTGTGACACCCTGGACAGGGTGAAGAAAATTCAGCAAAGTGCTAATGGTTCTAGATAAGCACAGGGAGATCACTAAACAATTACTGTAACAGGCAAAACAGACCAGACTTAGGGAAATCAATTTATTGCCAATCAAATCAGAGTAGGACAATGAGAAATAAGACCTTCCCCCCATTGCTTCCTTCTTCCCAGACTCAACTTCATTCCCAATGTTCCTACATCCTCCCCCTGAAAGGCACAGGGAGACGTGGAATGGAAGTTGTGGTCAGTTCATGATACTTTGTCTCTGCTACTCCTTCCTTCTCACACTCTTCGCCCGCTCCAGTGTGGGGTCTTTCCCACAGGATACAGTCCTTCACAAAATTCTCAGATGTGGACACTTCCCACAGCTGCAGTTCTTCACAAACTGCTTCAGCATGTGGGTCCCTTCCATGGGGTGTAGTCCTGTAGGAACAGACTGCATGGGTCCCCCATGGGGCTGCAGGTGCTGCCAGAAATATCTATTCCAGACTGGGGTCCTCCCTATGGAGCCATAGGTCCTGCCAGGAGCCTGCTCCAGGATGAGCTATCCACGGGGTCACAGCCTCCTTTTGGGTACATCCACCTGCTCCAGCATGGCATCCTCTATGGGCTGCAAGTGGATACCTGCTCCACCATGGATATCTGAAGGCTGAAGGGGGGCAACCTGTGTCACCATACTCTTCACTACGGGCTGCAGGGGAATCTCTGCTCCAGTACACAGACCATCTCCTTCCTTCTTCACTGATCTTGGTGTCTGTAGAGTTGTTTCTCTTATATATTCTTAGTCTACTCTCTCAGCTGCTGTTGTACAGGTTTTGTTTTCCTCCTGCTTAAATACATTAATGCAGAGATGCTACCATGATTGCTGATTGGCTCAGCATTGACCAGTGGTGAGTCGATCTTGGAGCTGGTTGGAACTGCCCCTTTCCAACGTGAGAGATGCTTCTGCTATTTTCTCACATAAGCCACCCCTGTAGCCCTCCCACTACCAAAACCTTACTTCATAAACCAAATACATAAGCAAATCATTCAGTCTATATGTGAACGTTATTCAGGGCGGTAGTAAAGACAAGAAAACTCACATTAGTAAATCTAATGGTCTTTAAGAGCAAAATAAAAGTTTTTCTGTATCTGTGTTTCTTGGATTTTTTTTCAAAAACATTAATATTTGTCCAGAGAAAACTTCTTATCACAATTCATTCTGAAAAAAAAAAAAGGGCACAAAACCAAATCCAAAAAACTTTTTGAATATTTCTCTGGGATGGGCAGATCTGTTAGATCTGTGAAGTTAGATCTGTTCATCAGTCTGCACTTCTTGGTCTGAAATCTAAAAATAAGACCAGGGAGAGGATGAATTTAGCAGCTTAAATATAGATTTGGATTTTGTAAGTTTCTCTTGCTAGTTTATCTGTTGACAGATTTGCTGCATCTTTTCTGAGAAGGTAATTGGGCTGACATTTTATAGTGGTCCTTATATCATGACTGAATGTTGCTTGGACTGTACAGCTCTAGCTTTCATACAGAAATTTATACCACAGTTTTTCACTGATTTTCTGAGCCACAAAAATCTTTCAACTACAAGGCAGTATTTATAACTTCAGTTTTGTATTGTGCATTATGTTACTTCTAGTGTGCGCACAAATGCACCTTAAGTTTTTTCTCTTCAAAAAGTTATCTCTACAGTTCATAAAAGACATTGTAATCCTCTGGAAATCCACTGGAAGTCATAGGAGAAGAATTGCACAAAATCTTAAAATCTTCTGAACTCTGAGAACATTTAAAGTAACTGCATGAATTCTTAAATGGTTTTAATTGATAATGACACAGCATTAAAATTATTTTACTGCAGAATTATTTTTAAAATCTTAAATGATTTAAAGTTTAAAAAAAACAACTCTCTTTAGCAAACAATAATAAAAAAGATACACCTTTGCAATTAAATGTTTGAAGAGACATCTTTGCCACTTCAGTTGACAGTTGATACCCTCCTTAATTTTTTATTAACTAAGCTCTTTTTCTTTCCCGTCCCTTTTAATTTTTCAATTTAAAAATCAGTGTCTTTTGTTTGTCCTCAATAGCTATGAAAGTATCTATTAAAAAAACATTTGCAGAGTAAGTAAGATTGATCAAAGGAAGCTTTGACCAATAAGGTCAGGGAAAAAAAAAAAAAACAAACATCTTTAGTCCCATCGTTGTCTCCTAATGAATCACAAACCTTCCAGCAGTTTATATAATCTGTGATTCTATTTAACCTGTTGACTTTCTCAGACTTTATTATATTTCCTTTCTGTTTTCTCGTGCATTTTTATAGAACAGATTTCTTATTGTAGTATTACATGAAAAATGATTTACACCCATTCTTTTCTGGGAAGACAAGAAGTGAAATGTTAATGAGAACTGAGCATACATTTACAGCTGCACACATACAAGAAAACCATTTCACTTGTGTGCTCTTGAGACTAATTCCCATCTCCTTAGTTAATTTACATTCTACTCAGAAGAAAAACTCATTTTAAAAAACTTATATACCATACTTATAGCTAAGAGTTGTTCAGTATGTTGTATGTCTAGTTTAGGATAAGTCTTAAACTAATATGTGTTAGTTATTATTGCTTGTATATTTTAAAAGTGTGTAAATGAAGAAAGAAAGATATATATAAAAATGTGTATTTTAGGAAATAAATTAATTGAACAGTTGAATGCCTATGTGGCCAGTGCCATTCTCAAGGTTTTGGCTCCTACAATCATGGTTCTCTCTTTGAGAAGCTGGGTCTGTTGGGAGCTGATGGCATTCACCTGACCTGACCAGACCTATACAAATAGCTTTACGCTAGATTTAGTGCGTGAAGGGGATGGAGTTTTGAGCAACAGAGAAAAGCAAGGGGCTGCTGATGTATTAGGAACCAACAGGGAAACACCTGTGAAATGCTTCAAAAGAATTAGGGCACCTTCTTCTTCTAAGAAGACTTCTTAGACTTCATACAGTAAGTATGCCAATTGAAGTACCTCTACACCAATGCATACAATATGGGTAACACAGAAGAATCTGGAAGTCACTGTAGAGCTAGAAAGCTATCATCTAATTGCTGTCACTGAAACATGGTGCAATTAATCACAAGGAGAACTACAATCCGTAAGCTGTTCGGGAGGGAGAAGCAAGGAAGGAAGGGCAGTGAGGGTGATGTGGTGTCCTCTATGTAAAAGGATGGATTAATTGCCCAGAGCTCTTTTTGCAAACGAGCAATCAACAGGTTGAAAGCTGAAGTGCTGCAGTTGAACCCCCAGCCCTGAATGAGGGTTAGCATATGGATGATGTCCACAGCCAGGCAAGAAAGACCCTCCTGATTGGTTTTCACCCAGGGTATGGCCAGCCTTGGGTGGGAACTGATGAGGAGATCACCACCAGGTGCCCCTGCTTTCCACATTATCTTGGAGGTGGGGCAAGAAGCCACCTCTATAAGAGCTGACTCTGCTTGTAGTGAAGTTGGGAGGTCTGTTTATGTAGTGTATTTGCTGTCTGGGGTTTCTTGTTCTTGAAAGGGGCTCCCTGACTTTCCATAGCAAGTGGAGTTTCCAGGATGGCACAACAAGCGTTCTTACTTCAATAGCAGGAAGCATCACACTCACAGGCTCTGACCCTGCTGGAGGACCTTCAATCACCTTGAAATCTGCTGGAAAAGCTGCACAGATTGTATACAAATCTGTATACAGTCCAGGAGACTCTTGGAGTGCATGGGGAAAATTTCATTATCCACCTGATAGATAGCCCAAGCAGAGAAGAACCCACAAAAATTATCAGAATTCTGAAGCACCTGTCTTATGAAGAAAAACTGAGAGAATTGGGGTTGTTCAGCCTGGAGAAGAGAAGGCTCCAGGGAGACCTTATTGCAGCCTTTCAGTATTTAAGGGGAACTCCTAGGAAAGATGGAGAGAGACTTTTTTACCAAGGCCTGTAGTGATATGACATGGCTAATGGTTTTAAATGGAGGGAGGGTAGTTTTAGATTAGGTGGCCTGGAGAAGTTGAGGATGCTCGGTTCTGGAAGTGTTCAGTGGGAGGCTGGATGGATCTTTGAGCAACCTGATCTGTTGGAAGCTCCCTGTGCCCACTGCAAGCACTGTGGACTAGATGATCTTTAAATGTCCCTTCCAACCCAAACCATTCCATGATTTGATAGTGTAAATTAATTTGTTTATACTCAATATTATAAATATTTTTGAAAAGTTTAATTTTGTGATTAAATATATAGTGGTATTAAATTTTGAATTTTTGTAGCATTAAATGCATTTAATAGACTGACAAATTAGTTATTATAGTAATAAAATAGAAGAAAAACCTTGAAATATCTTTCAAACTGCCTCATTTGCTATGCTTTATTAAATATGCCATGCTTTGTGTAAAACTGACTTCTGCCCATTGCTCTATTAGAAAATTGTTCTTTACTTTTTATCATGATTTACAAGAAATCTGGCCCCAGAAAAAAAGTCCTTAAAGAAAAAGAAAATGAACACATAACAAATGACAATGTCAGTACTTTGAACGGCAACATCATGACAGACTGACAATAATAAATATTAAGGGGAAAGAAAAGCCTAAAACAAAAAGCCAAAAAAATCCTACACATGTATTTAAAACAGTTCTTTTCCATGTTCTTTAACAATCTCATCAGCTTTACTGGAGATTTTATAAAAAGCAGATGATGAGCAAAGCAAGCAGCATTAAATCTTGTTAGTACTCATTAGGAATCATAGAATGGTTTGGCTTGGAAAGGACATTAAAGATCATCTACTTCCCTTCCCCTGTGGAAGGCAGGGACAACTTCCACTAGCTCAGGTTGCTCAAAGCCCTATCCACTCTGGTACTGAACACTTCCAGGAACATAATATCCACAGCCTCTCTGGGCAACCTGTTCCAGTGCTCACCACCCTAGCAGCAAAGAAATTCTTCCTTACATTTCAGTTTAAAGCTATTACCCTTTGTCCTACAACTACATGCCACTATAAAAAGCTTTCCTGTAGGCTCCTTTTAGGTGCAGGAAGGCTGCTGTAAGGTTTCTCCAGCGTGTTCTCTTCTCCAGGCTGAACAGCCCCAACTCTCTCAGCCTGGCCTCACAGGAGAGGTGCTCCAGCCCTCTGGTCATGTTTGTGGAGCTCCTCTGGACTCACTCCAGCAGGTTTGTGGAGCTCCTCTGGACTCACTCCAGCAGGTCGACGTGCTTCTTATGTTGGGGGCTCCAGAGCTTAATGCAATACTCAAGGTGGGGTCTCAGCAGAATCTAGCCCAGGATGCTATTGGCTTTCTGGGTTGCACTCACACATTGCTGGCTCATACTGATTTCTTCATCCACCAATATCCCCAAGTCCTTCTCTGCACGGTTGCTTTCAACCCACTCATTGCCCAACCTGTACTGATGCAAGGGCCCTAACCCAGGTGCAAGACCTTGTACTTGGCTTTGTTGACCTTCATAAGGTTGGCATGGGTCCATATCTCAAGTGTATAAAAGTCCTTCAGGATGGCATCGTTTCCCTCTAGCACATCAAAGTGCATCACGCAGCTTGGTGTTGTTTACAAACTTGCTATGGGTGCACTCAATCCCACTGTCCATGTCATTGACAAAAGTGAGAAACAGAACCAATCCCAATAATGACACCTGAGGAATGCTGCTTGCTACCGGTCACCACTTGGACATGGAGCTGTTGACTGCAACTCTGAGTGCAGCCATCCAGCCAATTCCTTATCCGTCGAGTGGTACATCCATCAGATCCATGTCTCTCCAATTTAGAGACACAGACACCATGCAAGACAGTGTTGAGTGCTTTGCACAAGTCCAGGTAGATGATGTCAGTCATTCTTCCCTTATCCCCCAGTGCTGTAGCCTCTTCACAGAAGGCCACCAAATTTGTCAGGCGTGATTTGCCCTTAGTGCAGCCCTGTTGGCTGTCACAAATGACTTCCTTATTTTCCATGTGCCCTAGCGTATTTTGAGGAGGATCCACTCCATGATCATGCTGGGCACAGAGGTGAGATTGACTGGCCTGTAGTACCCTGGGTCTTCCTTTTTTAACTTTTTAAAAATGGGAGTTATGTTTCCCCTTTAACAGTCAGTGGGAACTTCACCAGATTGCCACAGCTTCTCAGCTATGATGGATAGTAGCTTAGCAACTTGATCTGATGATTCCCTTAGGACCAGTGTGAATTTATTTCTATAACTTTTCTATAGTGAATATATTGCTTTATTTTTTCAGCTTGAAAGGATGACAAAAAGATTTAAATTCAGAAAAAAAGGATAATTTTGAGTTTCAACCAGTGTGACAGACTCATGTCTGTTTAATATAAGCAATCAAAGAATAGAAATCTATGAAGAAACTTCTGAAATACTAACTTCTAAAAATGGACTCTTTGTAAGAAATAGTAATTCTACAAGTAATTTTAATTTAAGTAATTATATCAAGAGTTTATTTGAGAAAATAGAAAAATATTTTTTTTTTCTTGAAGGCTTCTGTTCTAGTGATATATGTCAGCTGAAATAAATTAGTATATCTCTTCTATAAAGATTTTATGCTAACTATATCTGTCTCTACATTGATGTAGGCAAAATGAGAATCATATGTATTTTCTCAGTAAATAATTATTTTTATTTTCTATTTTTATTCTAAGAAACTGATTTTTACACACAGAAGCTTTGCGGCATGCTTTTTGCATTTGAACATGAGTATTTTAAACAAAGGAATTTGATATGCACTTTGAATTTTACGATACTACAGGCAGAAATACAGACAATGTTGATAATTCCATTAATAAAATGAAACTCTACTTACCATGGCTGTATTCTGGGCCCCTGTCACTCAGACAGACAGCCTGAAGTTACCTGCTATATGATCAACAGATTTCTGTTGTGTTTTTGCTGGTCTGTCTGGTATCTGTCACTCAAATACCTTACCAAAATATTAGTTTCATTCCCCTTTTCTTTCCTCTTTCTCTTTTTTTTTTTTTAATATCAGTCCTAAGAGATTTCATTGCATTTTTGTGAATTACATAAAAACAAATTAATGCTATTATAATAAAGAACTTCATATATAAATTAGGCTTTTTTAAAAATGAAGTTACAAAATAATATTTGCAGTGAATTACACCCAGTCTTGACTTAGTAGGTGTAACAGCATGTTACAGTTTGCATCATCTGTTAAATTAAAAAAAAAAATAATTGAGAATATAATGAAAAAATGTGGATATAAGATGTATTTTAACCCCAGTTTTCTTCCTTTGTCCTGAATTATTTCTCAAGGCTTATTCAAAACTTCTCTAGGTACCCAGATTAGTCCTGGATTTGTCTCTTGCATTCCATTTCTGAGGCAGAATAGTCATTACTGTTATATTGGATACAACTCTGCCAAGACATTGCTTCTTAATGTATTGAAACTTAATATCTGACTGAACACTTTAAGAGTATGAGAAAAAATTGTGTTGTTCATAAAATCATTAACGTCCTATTTTCTACTACAGGAATTGTGAAAGGTTGGTGTGAAGTAGGAACAGAACTCATTCATTTAACAAATTGGATTAGTTCTGTGCAATTTCTTGCATGACCTTCCCTTGAACAGAGTAAATGGATATTGTTTCCTGTTCTTTGGTCAAGAAGTACAGATACAGCCACTTAGCATTGCATGCAGCTGGATTTGGAAGGGAGATGTACCTAAGTTAGGTGGTAGGAGAGACAAACTCCAGGAAGACATTTGAAATGACAGAGAGGAGGTGGGAGATATGCAAGGGAAAAAAAAGAGAGAGAGATATCATTGAGTCTAACATGGAGAAAATCCAGTCCAGACTGGGTAGACAAATAGACCGGGGACAGAACCCCAAATAAGGAACCATGCAACCCTGATATTGTCTCATTCTGATATGGTATGTAATTACAGACTTTTTTTCTACCTCACCCCTACCTCATTTAGGCAGGAAGGACAGTGACTCAGGATACTGCAGCTATTCAATGATTTGTTTCATCCTCATGGTTCAGTGTGCATTCCTAGGTGTTATTTACTGCATGCTGTTGAAACCCCTCTCTGTATACAGAATTATTAATTTCCTTATAGCCTCATTCCAACCTTCACTTCAGCTGATTCAGCCCTTAGCTGTATTCAGTCCCTGGTCATTAACTAAAATGTACCTGCTGATTTACTCTTTTCCCAGCTCTCCCCCTCAAATCAGTCTTCCAGACCCACTGAATAGTTCATGGAGGCTGGAGCTGCTGACTCCCAGGGCTGTAAAGGAGTGAATGTTTTTATTTTATTAATGTTCACTAATGGGTTTATTAATGCTCAGTAGGTATTTCATTTCATTGGTTTATGTTCTCTCTTAAGAGCAGACACTCTGTTCTCCTGAGTTGAGCTTTATTTTGTATTGGCTGGCTAGCAAAGAAGTTCATTTGTCCTGTGCCATTACTGCCATCTGCCTTGCCAGGCCTTTCTTGAAAATGAAACTGTGTCTCAACAACTTTGCCCTTGGTTAAATAAATAAGCCATAACTGTAGCTGCAACATCATTATCTGAGTATGAGTCTGAAGGTCTTAGGATTTATTAGGGTGATGCAGCCATTACCATTGCAACTTGGCTTTATTGTATTCACCTTGCTGCGTAACAGCATCTGTGCAGCACTTCTGTTACTGGGAAAAGGCTCTACAACTCCAACTGTGTGCTAGGAAGGTTCTCCCCCTCTCACACTTAAAGACAAACATTGCTTTAAGCCTTCTTGCTTTTCTAATCTCTGTCTTTGGATTCATTGTTTTGCATGCTTGAGCTTCTTTCAACTCTCTGACTTCTGAGCAGAAAGCAGAGAAAAATGTCAGATGTGGTTGTGTGCAATGACAACACAGATGGTATTTCTGAAAACAGAAATTAGACATGGAAGACTGTAACAGTTATCTAGTACCAGCATTACTCAGGAGAAGAAGAAACACATTCCCAACTGATATAATTATGATAATTCATTTCATGTCAATGAATCTTTAAAATTATTTTTGTCTGCATTGTCAAGTTTAATTGTAGGACTCAGAGTCCTCAAGAAGGAGCAACAAACAGTAATAATAACATTGCATTTAATTTCCATGCACCATATGTTGACCTAATGCTGTACAATACAGACATAGTGAGATTCCTTGCATTGAATGCAATACATTTCTAATTCTGTGCATGAACAGTTATATGAACAGTCCAGACCCTACTTTAAAACAAAACTAATAGAGGAAAAAATACTGTTTGGGCAAAATGAAAATGTTTGGCACTGTAGATCCTTTAGGAAACTTGTGTCTAGAGAAATAACAGACTCTGAAAGCTAGGGAGTCCAGAGTTATGTGCATGGTAACTCAAGCCTGGTTGTCTTTGAGCAAGGTTCCAATACACGCATAATATTCACAGTCATTTAGCTCTTGCAGATGGTATGAACACTAGAGAATTAAGTCACATTTCTTCTGTAAGAGTCTGTACACATTTTTTTTTTTTTTTGCTAGGTTCTTTAGCTGTTTGGGAATATTTTTTTATAAGTCCCATGAAACATATTTTCAACATTATATCAAAACACTAATTTCTTATTGGAAGTTCTTAGTAATACTCAGAATGCATTCATAAGAATGTTATACACCTGTGTAATGAACAAAAGTAAAAAAACAAGCAACCATGAGCAGAGGCAATGTCAGTAGAATAAGACCACAAATCATTCTTGGAAATCTTCCTGTTATAGGGCTTGAAAATACTGTGCCTGTATGTGGCTATTATTCAGCAGTGAATCACATGGTTTCTTGAACCACACAACTCATTTTACATCTGCCCACAACAGATACAACTCTAGCTAGTCTTTTCAGTGTTGAATATTTGTGCCAATCTCTTTTAAATAAAATCATATGCTTCAAATTATGTCTGTTAGAAATTACAAAACCAGGCTGTATTTGTTTACTTCTTCTGCATCACCTTTTTCTCTCAATATTCCTGTGTCTGTTGTAAAAAAATCATAACTTTTTTCAGCCATTTTTCTCCTTTTTTGCTTTTCAGATTCAGATTTCCTTTGCCTCTTCTTTTCCACAGAACATTGTCTTTCTAAATAGAACATTGTCTTTCTAAATAAGTAATAAACATTGTGACTGTCTTTTCTTCTTTAACTCATCTTCGATTTGCTTTCTAGACTGATCTTCTTCCACTGATTCAGATGCAAATTTTTTTTTTTTTTTGTAATCAGCTGCCACTGTCTTTATCACTTTCTTGCTCCAGTGGATCTATCTCCTTAAACTGAAAACATATTACACTCTTTGCAATCTTAGAAACTCACACTTTATTTTATATTTTTTTCTGTTTCAACTGGTTTTTTTGTTTGTTTGTTTGTTTTTTTTATCACTACTCAATGCTTTGTCATACCGCCCTTACTGAGTTTCATTTGGTCAATGGTATCTGCTTTCTTCCCAGAAGCACATTCTATACCTTACGCTTTAATCAAATTGCTCTGTCCAAAGTAAACTTTTGTTTAGTGATTACTTTCTAATTTCAAGTACTCCATCCTTTCCTTTCCTGGCTAGATGCCTTCAATCTTGTTAAATCTTCTTTTATTGAAATACAGTCCGTTATTTGTTTCCATTAGTGTTTGTTCTTGTTTCTTCCACTGTCTAACTGTTCTTTAAACTTGTTCTTCAGAGAACCCACCTATTTCACTCCACCCATTAAAGAATCATCTTTTTCTTACCCCATGAAAATGTTTTCCACATTCATGCGTTTCACCCAAATGCATTATTATTTAAACAGAGACCTTAATATCTCTACACATCTATAAATATAATAGCCTCTGCAGACCTGCTGATGGATTCTTTCCTGACACTCAGGTTGTTGATAATGATGGTAAGCAGCATCAGGTCCTATATTAGTGCCTAAAGAATGCCCAGGTATGGAAATGAGGCTGATCAGCTTCCCTAGATTCTGTTTCTTGCCACTCTGAGATGAATGTCACATTTTCATTTTTGAAGTCATCAGGGTACTTTCATCTTTCAAAGACAACAGTCTTGCAATGACAGCAGAGTCCCTCAGAACCTGTGGATGTATCCTGTTAAATGCATGTCAGGGTAAAAGGTTCCGTTTAGATGTCCAATTCATTTAAAGCTCCAACATTTGTATTTTCATTGCTTTATTGTCAGCTATTGGCAAAGAATAGTCTTGGTTAGGTTGTTAGTTGTTGGTTTTTGCTTGTTTGTTTGTTTGTTTGGTTTTTAACAATCTGGCAGTTACTTATGTATATTTTTTCACAACAAAAAGCAAACTGAGCAGTTAAATAATTTTCTGCTACTGTTAAACTTGGCTTCTAAGAGGCAAGAACATGTTTTATGCTTTAGATCAAATAAGGTAACTTACAGGAAACAGCACATGATTTTCAGGTGACTGTGCTGTTTGTAACATTTCTATATTCCATGTATTGCTTTTCTACAGTTCTTTTATTACAGTGATTACTTGTTATAACCATTATTGCTTTACATTAATCTCGTTAATAGCTGTGGTGAAAATCAAAAGTATGTAGAAGGCCTGTAGGCTGCATTTTCAGTAGTAACTTGAGCTGGGATTCTGTCAGTTTACACCAGTGAAGATATGGGACTGACTGTTTTTCTGAATACTTTATCATGGTCTTTTCTCTTGCCTAAGAAGGTCAGATAACACACAGGAGTTGGAATATCTCAGTTTTACTGAATCCTGAAAGTATCAGGGAAGAATAGAACAAAAATTTGAAACTAAAAAAAAAAAAAGAGAGAGAATTTCTTAATTCACTATTAATGCAATAAGTAGTTCACCTACCCCAAGCAACTCATTGTTTTAAATACTTACGATGGAGCTGTGTCCCTACTAAAAAGTCAGTATCTCTGCATCAGGAACAAAGTTGCAAAAATATAGAAGGTCAAAGAGCATTAGAAATTTCCACATACTAAATCTGTACGTATTTCATGGATCTTTTATCTCTCTGAGGTTTTTTTGATATTTCAACAGATAAGAAAAGTGTAACTTCCCTTTTAAAAATGTGCTGTCATCAATACTTAAAGACAAGCACTCAAAAAAAAAAAAAAAA
>NW_008610093.1:43906-45906 GCF_000691845.1 Merops nubicus
CCGGCTGAACTTTATGTGCCTCACTGAAGTACCCAGACTGGGAGCATTGTCTCTTCAGACTTTTTCTATCATCAGTGGAAACAAAACAAAGGTAGTTTAACAGGCTGACTCATCCTCTGGATTGTTTTTCTATC
The DNA here is from genome assembly GCF_000691845.1 of Merops nubicus. Classification (NCBI taxonomy): domain Eukaryota; kingdom Metazoa; phylum Chordata; class Aves; order Coraciiformes; family Meropidae; genus Merops; species Merops nubicus. The sequence goes on from NW_008610093.1 coordinate 44,041, forward strand.
TTCATCGATTGTAAATGACACTGAGAACATCTGGCTTCCTGTTTCATGTATTGAATTTGAAGAATTAAGAAACTTTTGATATCAAAGATATGACTGAGGAATCTAAATGCCATCATAACAATTAAACCTTTTGGACCTATCTGCTTTTTGCAGAGCCGCTTCTATAGAAATAAATAAATAAAACCATAGGAAATATTTCTCATAGCTCTATTTAACCAATTATTAACACTAGAACTAATGACATTTTATGGTATTTCAATTAATTTCATGTTTCCATCCCACTTTATTACAAATGTTTATGTTTTATAATTAAAATATTTATATTGGATCTCCTCTTTTATTTCAAATATACATTAAATATTAAATGATTCCATAGCATAGAAACTCCTTGAACACATTCTGTCCATATGCACAAGGAATTTATCATGTAGATGTTCATATTAACTAAGCAAATTGAGAAATTCCCCAGAATCATAACATCATAGCACTGTCAACTCTCTTTGTTCATTTATTGTTGTATATTTACAAATAATATTTATCCACTCTTTCTATATTTATCTAACACCATTTAATGTTCAGGATCACAAAAGAAGAACTACATTTTTAGAAAATTTGTCGGTTGAAATGGACATAAATGATTTCCTGAAATGGAATTTTTTTAAAACACAATTTAAAGAAAATTGTAACGAGCAAGTTACATTGCAAGTAGTTGTGTTAGTACATGTACTATTACCGCTAATGGGATGACTTATACCTTCTACAAATCTCAGTCAGGATTTTGGGCATAAATTAAGTTCTATTTAGCATCAGTTATGTTATTAGTTTAGTTTAGTTCTTATATAATGTTACCGAAGCCATATTTATTCCTTTTTTAGTCTTCACACATAAGGATTTCAAAGGTATGTGAGATGTCTGCAGTTATGATGACTTTCTTTGTACCAACTTGGTAAAGAGTAATAGTTGCATTTACTTCTCAAATATTTCAGAGCTGAACGTGTCTATAATTACGACACAGAATAGATTTAAGTTCTTAAGAACACAAAGAGGGCTACAGGGGTAAGACAGAAGTTCCATCTAGCCTAACATTTTGTCTTTGACATGGCATCCAGAACCAAATACCTAAGCATGAGTACAAGAATAGTACAAGGATATATGATCCTTCCTAATAACTAAGTATCCTCCTGGATTCCAACCATTTCCAGATGGCATTTTCATGTAACTATCAATAATCCAAACATCTTGCTATGGGGTAGTAGCTTAGACTTAGTACTTTTAAAGAAATGTGAAGTTTCAATAGGAAACTCGGAATCCCTCTTCCCATGTGCTTCACTTTACACATTGGAATAATTTCACTGGCTATGAAATCTAACACAATTTTGCTAACAAATGCAGTCTGAGCAACAACTCAGATATGAGTTTCCAAGAAATCAGTATCAAGTGGTATCAAGTAAGTACTGTACTCATTTATTTGTTGACCTCCTGCCTGTAATAATATTGCATATCACAGAGGTGAACATTAAATTTAATCATGTTTTTTTTATTTTGATGTTGACTTCTATATAGTGAGCATAAATAATTTTTTTAGTGCAAAATGCTATGAAAAAGTGTGTATTTCAAGAGTAATACACTTGATCCTACGGTTTCCAGGACACATAAACACTGAGCATGTTTTATTGCCACTTTGATGAATTATTAAAAATGAACTTATTTGGAACAAAGAAGCTGTCCTTTTAAACAGGATTAACCATAGAAACTCACCTTTTTCTCAATCCGCACACAATAACACTGAAACACTCAAGAGATGTAGAAGCACTGTATTGGCAGTGTAAACTGTAACTCAGGCTTTTCATAGAATCATAGAATCAT
>NW_008610094.1:0-29959 GCF_000691845.1 Merops nubicus
TCCTGGACTGCCTGCAGCTCGCCGTGCCCCTTTTCCAACATGTATTGGGGTGGTTGAAATCCCCTGGCAGAATGAGATTCTGCGAGTGCAATGTCTCCTGGAACAGGACTAAGGCCCCGCTGACAAGCTCCCCTTGATCTGGTGGCCTGTGGTAAACACCAACCACAAATTTCCCCTTCTTGTTTTGATTCCTGGTTCTTATCCATAAGCTCTTGACCTTCTCGTGGCTATTCTTAGAGGGACAGCTCTTCACAGTCCATCAATTTCTTAACATAGAGGCCAACACCACCACCTGTCCTTCCACTCCTGTCCCTCCTGGACAGTTTGTAGCCATCGGCAGCCACGCTCCACTCATATGATGTATGATGATTCCTACCTGAATCATCAGATATGGCACCAATCAACAGGCACAAAGCAATTTTTAAGTCACGTTGCCCAGCAGTAACATGTTTCTGTGCTGTGAGGCTGAGGAGAACCTCTTCTCCATTGCCTCCAAGACTTGTTTGTGATGCAGTGGACACACCACCATCAGTCACCTGGTGAAAACCATTCAAACCACCTGAAGTGCTTGATTGCTTGATTGAATGAATCTTCTAGAAAGTTTTAGCAAGCTGCCTGAATTACTTGTCAAGTTTTTGAGATCAGATGCCATGGGAGGTCTGAATACTGCCCAGGAAGATTCAGGTCCACAGTTACTCAGTTCATTCTTGTCTCATGGGGAACCTTGAGGGTAAACTCCCAGGAAGTACCCAGGACACTGTGCAGTGGTCTGGACCAAGCAACAACAACTTTAACCAGCAATTAATAGCAAACTTAATAAAACTGTAGTCTAACAGGAAAATAGAACAGAAGGGATAAATATTCTCTGACAAATGCTAAATGGCTGTCTTGAGTCACTGTGTTTTTTTTATTATAACTAAAATTTTTGCATAGTAATTGTAATACCTGAAATCAATAATAAGAAATTGGATTATAAGGAAACATTGCTGTGATGTTAAATACGTTATTGGCATACTGAAGTAATTTACAATCCCATAATCATATCTCTGACACTGGTTATTGCAAACTGTAATTTGAGAAAGTTAAATTGTGAATCATACTTCAATACAGTGCTTGACTTTTATTCTTTTTTGCATAAAGATAATAGGCATAACAATTTATTTGTTTACTTGTGGCTGGACATCTGATGTTGTCATGACTGACCTCAAAAGGCCTTGGCTATCTGCTGAGTTGCCAGTTAATAATCCTTGTACTTGCAAATGTGCTCTTAATAGTTATGCTATGGGTGGGGCAGAACAGACAAAAGAGATGGAAATTCGGGGAAGTGAAACCTTCAAAGTCCTAACACTGACCCCATGAAATCTATGTGAGGTGTTGGCTAGATGGCCAAGAAATTGAAAAGTTCTTGAATTGCACCTCAGCTTCTAGCAAATGAGCTAACAGCTCTTAAAAGGTCACAGTCTTCCTATATCAGAAGGCTTGAAACCTGGAATGCTTAGTGGCATGCACCACAGTCCCTGAGAAATAGCAAACAGCAGAGAAGAACCAAAGGTACCAAAGCCCTGTAGGAACAGAGGTACTGCTTGGTGGAAACCATATAGTGTGTAGAAGAGTACCATCTGAAAACTGAACCTGTTCAATGATTTCCTTCTGGCCTCAGAGACTTACTATAGTCTCCTATTTAAAACAACTGAATAAACTAAAACTGTTTATTTATAAAACCTAAGATATGAGACATTGGATAAGGATAAGGTACACAGGACTTGAAGGTAAATCAGGAGTAGCACCTGCAGGGAAGGACACCAAGACTGCAAGTGTTGGGTGTCCAGCAGTTTGTCTGCATGGACGCTGACCTCATACACACTTTGTTCCACAGACATTGCTAAGATAGGCAGCCCCTGTCGTCAGGCAGATGGGAACGGTCTTGCAGGAAGGTGTTGCCATCAGACACAAAGCTTTATAAAAAACAAGGGAACAGTTTGTACAGTATGTTTAAAAAGGTTCTTACTGGAATAACTTGAAGGCCTGAGTTCAGAAATAGAGTTGGAGGTGCAGCTTTATATCAGGAAGGCTATTTCTGCTGCAGGAAATCTGGGGTACTAAGCAGGCTGTAGGCTGTACTCCCTCCTGCAAATGGCTGGGAAAGTGAACTGATCTGTTGGTCAGAAGCCTTAGAAAGCCAAGACAGCCCTTGAAGCTACACTTCTCTACTTTAATGGCTCCAACGCTGTCATGGATGGTTCCAATGCCAGTGTGACAGGTCGTGATTTTGACTCTTGTGGTGTGCTGTCATCTTGATAGAAGTACTTGCTGTGTTATCTGCCGTGTAATATGACATAAACTTTTTCTTGTGAGAGAGCTGATAACAATATATACCACTGTAGTAGGTAAGATGCAGTAAAAAGTTAAGCTCTGTGTTTTATCTGTGCTGATAGATAGCCTGGATAAAGTGGATTATACACATCGTTATTATTTATTTCTGCAGTCCAACTTCTTTGTTTTGTCTTTACTTCCAATGGTATTTGCTATAATAGACAGTGCTACTATTTGTAAGCTGTCAGGCTGTGATTACATCTGGTTTTACTCTGTTCCTTTCAGACAGTCCATGTGCATTTAGTTCTTTGTAGGCCAGATTAAAATCATTATGTCTAGACAAGGGATATATTTACAAATGCATACCTATATATAATATTTCGGTTGTGGAAGGAAAACCAAAATTTACTTGATAAAATGCATGCAGAACCAGGTGAGTTTATTATGTCTACTAATATTTTCACAACTATACAGGCCCTAGAATGGATGTATGTATAAGCAGAAGAGTGAGTGTACAAACAAGTAGGTTGTTTGCTCACATGTAGGTCACTCCTTAAATACTAGTGAGACACCATTTGTGGAGATCTGTTCTGCTGAAGTTTGCATATAAAAAGGGCTACAGGGAGTTAACTACAGATGACAGCAAGAAAATTAAGAAAAAAAATGCCATAAAAGTAGAGAGTGGGAAAAAAAATAGTAAGAAATCTCTTTGAACTAACTCACCATTCTCAGTCTGGCATCTGCAAGCTACGTAAGTGTAGCAGGTACAGTGCTTTTCTTTTCCATTTCCTCCTGTCTTTAGTTCTGTTTCAGTCTGATAATTCTTCACACATATTTGAGGATGTTCTGTGGGGACAATTTGGAAAGCTAAGAGGACAATTACGGACTTGCTTTTCATTTATTTTGGGGGAATTTTTTACAGGTCCTGAAAATCTCAGCCTGGTATGTGTATGTTGATTTAATTCAAGTATTCAAAATTAGCCTTGCAGTTCTTTTACCAGTGAGTAAAATTGTAAAGTGAATTTAGCACACCTACCTCCTCCCTGAGCACTTTGCAGTGTTTTAATGGGGATAACTCAAATAGTACAAATAACACAACCTTGTTCAAATGCAAACGTTCTTCTTCTTTCTTGTTTTCTTAGCAATAATTAAAGGAGAACTTTTCATTGTTTCCATTGTTTAACAATGGAGTTGTTCCCCTTCTGAACTCTTCTCAGATGATGTTTAAATTACAAAGAGGTTTTGAAGCTTATAGCAAAAAGTAGCTATAACCTATCATTTGCTTTACTCCATGTTTGCAAATTCTTGTGCAATGATTAACTTAGAAATCTTGGCTTTGGAAACAAAGCTATAACAAAGCTACAGCACATAGCCTGGATGCCTTTTTTGTCATTTCTATCTTTTTTTTTTTAATGAGTAGAAAACTTCATGGCTTCAGAGGTGCAGAGGGTTTCCTCATAACTATTAGCCTGAAATGGTGCATTTATTTATGAATTATACTTTTATACTTGATCAGAAGTTATGATCTCTGCAAGGCATCTGTTTTGTGTCCTGGATTGGCTCCTGGACCTCAGTGAAATGGCATGAGTGTCTAGTCTGTGTTTTTGTTTTTACACATAACTGCTGTTTTAAGAGGAAGATTTGGTTCCAGCATACAATTGGGGTCACCAGTGTAAGAGTAATCTTGCCTTTGTACTCTCACAGTGCATCCAAAACTGAATCAGCCTGTTCAACATTTAATCACTCAGGTGAGAAGCATATGAGAGTTTATCTGTAACTAATGTTAACAAGGTATTGTGACAATTCTGTATACCCAAAGACTAATCAAGGCCTCACATTGCCTCAACACCTGCTGCTGTTCAAACTCTGTTCTTTGATGACAGCAAGCTGAACTGGCACCTGAGAAAGTAACTGTACTTTATTTAGTTGCTCTAGAGGGTTGAAATTATTCCTTCACACAGCTAAGGTCATGGCAGTACCAAGCAGCTGGGGGCACAGATCTTCCCTTCATGCTCTGTCAGGTTCAATAATCCCCAGAAGCTGTGGACTCCAATTGCCTTTCTAGGTGATCTAGTCTGGTGAAAACAGTAAGCTGTGCTTTGTCCAGCAGCATCGGTTGTGTTGGCAAAGAGCAAAGCCATGGATCAGGGATGCCACCTGCTGCACAGCACAGGGCTCTGGTACTTTCTGCATTAGAATGCCATGTAGCCTTTTGAGTTGAATGGCAAGTGTCAAGAAGTTGGATTTGAGAACACAGAGTACACATGTTGCCCCACTTGGCTTCATGTGTTACTTGGGGTGCATGAGATGGGGACAATTAAGTATCAGTTCCGTGCCACTTACTCTGGAGTTGCCCCTGTGCCCTGCAGACCTAACCCTTCCACCTAACTGGGGGCTAGACCCTTTGCTGAAGCACTTGCATTGAGAGTGCATCTGTCCTAGGTTTACACTATGGACAAAGGAAAGAGAGCCATCTCCAGAGGATTCTTCATCTCCTCTGTGGTTTTAACTGTCCTCTGGAAATGCTGGGCTCCCTCTTTGGATTATATTTAGAAAACTTAAGACCTCTAGGCTCTTAAAATAAGCTTTTCATCTAACAATATGAAACTAGGTAGGATGAATTGTGTGTTCCTTGACCATACCAATAAGAATCTCATGCAACTTGCGCTGCACTTCATATGTGCATGCTTCTTTTTCTCACACGACCTGGGTTCGTCACCACTATGATTGGTAGAGCTAGATACTCTTGGCTGTCCTCAGAAGGATGTTTACAGGCCACTGCAGCAACAAAGTGTCACTTTGCTTCCCTCTCCCATCATATCTGCTGTCTACTGGGCTGCATATTGTTTTAAGACCCGTCTCTGCTTTCTTCACTCTGTTGCAATAAGAAAGTAAAATCACATAATCTGTTTATTTGCCATACCTTTTTGTAAGCTTTGATTAGTCTGTGGAAGAGTATGAGTGTGTCTTCTGCCATCTGCAGCAGGAGATCATCACTTGGGCCAGGGTAGAGTCAAGCAAAGGAATCTCTCCTATTTACCAGTAAAAAGTGTTAATAGTTGGAGCTGAGTACTTCAGATGGAGCTGGAGTATTATGGCTTTCTGCAAGACCCTGTACTGTTCTTTGCCACGGAGGAAATAAAATCAGGAGAAACATACATAAAAGAGCAAGTCTTGAACTTTAGAGAGCACAGGCTGCTTCGAAGCTTTCTTCCCTTTCCCATGTACATGCACAGGCCATTTCACAGTGGTTCTCAAAGGGAACCTGAGAGATGTCTTAATGTTTTCCTCAGAATCAGGAAAAATTACTTATATATACTGATCTCTTTACCCTTCCATTTCAGACTCATGCATTGTTCTTCAGCACCATTTCTTTTTTTCAAGCATTCCCAAAAGGCAGCTATTTTAAATTATTTATTAGATTACAAACACTTAAGCAAAAGATTAAACTGTTAATTCATTCTACAGCTGGCTGACAATAGTTTGGCTGAACTATCAATTAAACAGATTGCTTGAATATGTTTCCAAATCTCTTAATTCTCCAGTAAATGAAGTAAAAAACACTCTGAAGGCCAAGGCTGGCCCACAGGGAGAGCTGAACATAGTGGAAAAAATAACATTTAACTTTTTCTGAGGTAAAATGTTCACACAGGTTAGTAACTGGCTATTTTTCTATTGATTTTTTTCCCCATTCTGTCTGTCCCTCAGCAGCTAGAACTACTCCTAGGAGATCTATGTATATCATTAGATTAACATTTTCTATTTCTATAGTGCTTTATTCACCACTGCATCTCAAAGCCTTTTGCAGATGAGACAGTTATGTGCTGGCAAGTGGACAACATAGGAGCTCAGAGTGAGAACACTGTGTAAGACAGATAGTTTTATTTCTTGTAGCTGTCACTCACCTTTCAGAAAAATCTTAAAGGTTCTCTTGAAACAGCAGAAAAAGATTGAGTTTTTCAGCTTTTCATTCCATTTTCTGTGGTATCATCTTTCTCACATCCAAGGCTAGCTATGTGCCTGTCTCACCCAGCAGCACAACACAGGGTCAGGTGTTGTGTTGCTGGGTAGTTTTTTTTTTCCCTAACTCAAAATGACCAGAAGGGGAAATGGGGAGTAAGAAGCCAGTATCATATTAATACGTGACAAAGGCAGGCTTATGGTTTTGGCAGATGCTTACATGAAAAATCCAAAGTCTAATTGCATTAATCTTTAGTGTCATGCTACAGGTCAGCTTAAGACCTGGGTTAGTGAAAAAAAACATGGAAATCCTTCTTCTAGTACCTCTGAATGCAGTTCAAGATACTGAGACTTTCAAGAGCATAATGATGGCACCTGCCTCTTTCCCATTGCAGCCTTTACACTGATGTTTTCCGTATTTCTCACCACTGAGCAACAGCATGGTGACCTGGATGCATCTGCAAGTCATTTCCAAAAGATTCAGAAGCTTAGGCTTAAACATAAGCTCTTTAAAATGAGCAGAGTACTTGGCAGAGAAACATGAGTCACTTATTTTAGCTAATGAGCTTGCTATACTTCCTGATACCAAAAGAAATGTGTGAGTTTGAAGAGCCGCGTATCAAGCAACAAGGGTTATCTCTGTAGGGGTCAATGTCTGCAGTACAAGCAGAGCTTTCAGAGAATCATAGAGTCATTCAAGTTGGAACAGACCTTTAGGATTGAGTCCAACCTAATTCCACCAAGTCCACTGCTAAACCATGTGTCTAAGTGTTTGTTTGTTTGGTTGGTTTGTTTTCAATTAATGTAGAAAAGGTGTTTAGGGACATGATATGGTGCTTAGGGATGTTCAGAAGCACTGCGTGATGATTTCTTAAAGTTTCTGAATGCACAGGAAAAAGGGCAAATTTCTGTTCTGTGTTCCCTACAGAGATACCTCACCCTCCCCATGCCCAAGAATGGCAGCATTGTCATGACAGGTCTTGTCAACAGGAAGTTTAAGTGAAACTGAGATATTGTTTCCCCATGTGATAGCAGGGTCCTGGTAGATCAGTCAACATCATTCGCAACATATGAATGTGACAGAAAGCAAGGGTTGTGTTTGGAAAAATAATTTGCTACTTTTACACAATTGCTCTAGTTCATTGAGTAACTTCTATTTTCAGTCAATGCTGTACATAGGGTAATCACCACTGCCAGGTGGCAGCTACTCTGGTGTATAAAAAAGTCTGAAGTTAATCCCCCAAAATAAACATTCCAAACTCTTAGCAGTACAAAAAGATGCCATTTTTCTTCTCTTTAGTTTTAGGGAGGGAAGTAACCTCAAGGGACAAACAACATGTTGAGGAGAAAAATCCTTGTCTTATACAGCTAATGGGTTTATAACTTTTAGTGCCTGTATGAATATTCACACTAAAAGACAAATTTACCCTCAGTCTTCTTACGGGATCATGAGAAAAGAAGCTTCCAAGTTTGAGACTTCATTTCTCTTGAGTAATTTAACATTTCTGTTAAAACTTTCTTAAAATATCATAGAATGTTGCTTTCTGTTTATGCTGTAATAATAGTAGGCAAGGGACTCACATATGAAAAAAAAAGGTATCATCACAAGCAAAAATAAAGGATATTTTGAGGGAATGAACTGGTTGTTCTGAGAACTGCAGGGACTCAAGAAGGACACAAGTCTCTAGAAACCAGATGGAGATTTTAGATTATTAGCTTTGTGGTTGCAGCATGAAATATTTGGATCCTCAAAATTATGTCCTCTTCCAACTCTTACTGGTTTATTTGTAAAGTAAACAATATGGGCTAAAAAAAAAATAGGCAGAAAGGAACATGCTGTAAATAGTGATTTCTGAAGAGATATTTGAACATCCATTTTAAGCTCTTTATGTGAGAGAGCAACTGGAATGTACTGAGCTCTGCCTAGGGGCAGAAAGCTTATGAATTAAGGGGAAGGTTAATGTGGGTGACACTGTTTTGCGTGTTTACTACAGACCACCTAATCTAGGAGTCGATGAGACCTTCTACAGAGCTGAAAGTAGGCTCACAATCACATGCCCTTGTGCTCATGGGTGACTTCAACAACTCTGATGTTTGCTTGAAAGGCAAACACAGCTAAATACACAGAGTGCAGGAGGTTCCTGCAGTGCATTGATGCACTGCAACTATCAGCGCATTCCTGACGCAGGTGGTGGAGGAGCCAATGAGGAGAGGTGTGCTGCTGGACCTTGTACTAACAAAGAAGGTCTGGCTAGGGACATGAAGGCTGGGGTCAGACTTGGCTACAGTGACCATGAGATGGTGGAGTTCAAGATCATGTGAGGAAAAAGCAGGGCAATGAGTAAGATTGCAACCCTGGACTTCAGGAGGGGTAAATTTGACCTCTTCGAAGACCTGCTAGGAGGAATCCCATGGGTTCAGGCTCTAGAAGTTAGGGGAGGCACAAGAGAGCTGGTTAATATTCAAGCACCACTTACTCCAAGCTCAAGCTGAGTGCATCCCTCTAAGAGTAAGAAATCAAGTAGAGGAGGCAGGAAACCTGCACGCATAAGAAAGGATCTTCTGGAAAAGCTCAAATGGAAGAAGGAAGTTTTGTAGAAAGGGAACTGGCCACTTGGGAGAAACATAGGATGGTTGCCAGAGTATGTAGGGATACAGCAAGGAAGGTTAAGGTCCCCTTGGAATTAAATATGGTAAATTATGTAAAAGACAACAAGAAGGACTTCTACAAGTAGAAGGAAAAGGACGACTAGGGAGAATGTGGGCCTGCTGCTGAATGAGGTGGTTGCCCTGGTGACAGAGGATACAGAGAAGACAGAGTTACTGAGTGCCCTCTTCACTTCAGTCTTTACTGCTAAGACCAGCCCCCAGGAATCCCAGTTCCCGGAGGTAAGAGAGAAAGGCTGCGGGAAGGAAGACTTTCCGTTGGTTGAGGAGGGTTGAGTTGGAGATAATTTTGGCAAACTAGACACCCCCAAATCACTGGGTTCTGATGCACTCACTCAGCACCGACTGGTGCTGAGGGAGTTGGCAGATGTTATTCCTAAGCCACTCTCCATCATTTTTGAAAGGTCATGGAGAAGAGGAGAGGTACTTGAGAATTGCCAGAAAGCAAATGTCACTACAGTCTTCAAAAAGGGCAAGAAGGAGGACCCAAGAAATGACACACCAGTTAGCATCACCTCCATCCCTGGAAAAGTGATGGAACAGCTCGTTCTGGAGATCATCTTTAAGCATGTGGAGGAAAATAATTTTATCAGGAGTAGTCAGCATGGATTCACCAAGGAGGAATCATGCTTGACCAATCTGGTAGCCTTCTATAATGGCGTGACCAGCTGGGTAGATGAGGGGGGAGCAGTGCATGCTGGCTACCTTAACTTCAGCAAGGGCTGTGACACTGTTTCCCATAATATCCTCATAGGGAAGCTTAGGAAGCACGGGTAAGATGAGTAAACAGTGAGGTGGATTGAGATCTGGCTGAATGACAGAGCTCAGAGGGCTGTGATCAGCCGTGCAGAGTCTAGTTGGAGGCCAGTAGCTAGGGGCATTCCTCAGGGCGTGGTACTGCGTCCAGTCTTGTTCAACATCTTCATTAATGACCTGGGTGAAGGGACGGAGCATACCCTCAGCAAGTTGGCTGGTGATACAAAACTGGGAGGAGTAGCTGACACACCACAAGGCTGTGCTGCCATTCAGAGAGACCTGGACAGGCTGGAGAGCTGGGCGGAGGGGAACCTAATGAATTTCAGCAAGGGCAAGTCTATAGTCCTGCACCTGGGGAGGAATAACCCCACACACCAGTACAGGTTAGGGGCTGACCTGCCGGAGAAACTCCAATGAGAAGGACCAGGGCGTCCTGGTGGACGACAAGTTAACCATGAGCCAGCACTGTGTCCTTTTGGCCAAGAAGGACACAGACTTTACTGGAGTTTGAAAGTGGAAACTCAAAATTGGCTGGGATACTAGGTGCCGTTTTGACACCACACTAGCTCATGGATCAGGATCTAGTAGCAGGCTTTAGAGGTGTTTCCTGCCTCAACAGAGTCATCACAAGACCCTAGCTGCCATCCCGTCTTTCAAAACCTTTAAAAAAGAAGGTGATCAAGTATGTCAGAACTGAATATTAAGCTAAAGATACTCAGGCTATTTTGTATGTATCTGCCAAACACTTCAGCTTTGGCAAATGCACAAAAACTTCAGAATCTGAAACCATCACTATTTCTTCTGAGACTTTGATACCTTTGAATAGACTTCTCTGTAACAAGAGTTAGGATTTATCTGAATAAGTTTCTTTGGAATTCCTGTGAGAGTAACTGAAAATTAATGCTATGCTGTCTAAATATGTTGAATACTTCGGTATGTATAATTTTTTTATTTATTTTTTTTAAGGAAAACTATTGTATACTGATGAAACTTGGAAGTCACATGACTAGGAGGGGAAGGAATAAGAAATCAATTCGGTAACAAAACTCTGTTTTGTCCTCTCTGAAATATTTGCTTATCCCTCAGTTACACCCTGTTTTCTGTAACGGCTTTTTTCCTCAGAAATTAATTTTCTTAATTTGGGGAGTGTTATTGCTTTCCACAGCAAGTTCAAGGTCATCATGCCAACCATTTATCTCCTTTAATGTGGCTCTGAAATATGCAATATTATTATTACTTCACGATGCTCTTTTCTACACTTTAGCATCAGATACTCCGAGTCAGTTATAAATAAGAAGAAATGCATTTGTTATTTTGACAGTACATAAAGCTTAGTTACGTACCCACGTGACTGATTTGTAGCATCAAAACAAGAACACACCATTTCCGTATTATTGTCTTTACTGCTTAGCATGTGTTACTATAGAAATGTGTCCACATTCATCTGTTCCTCTTGGGCAATTTCAAATCGCTTCAACTCATGGACTTTCACAAACTTCTGAAGGAGATTAGCCACCTTAATCTCTAAAGAACTGCAAAACTCAAGGCAGCTAGACTGTCTTTTACTTACTGTTGTGGTAATTGGGTTGCCTGACACGGACTCTGGTCAGTTTGCATGTAAATTGGTTTGGGTAAACATAATGATATATGATTAACATTATTAGATATTTCTTGGGTGTCTAGCAGCAGATTACTTCTTTTGCTTCTTGGAAAGATGATGATAAACTACCAGGATACCCACAGAGTTTTGTACCTGTTTTCTAAACAAGGATCAGGTCATACAGTCCCCTTAGGAACTGTGGATCAGCTCCCTCTGTGTACCTGTAAAGAATCTTGCTATACTTACAATACAGTTCTCTCAACTGTATTGAGCTAAACAACTCCTTCCAGTATATGATTCTCCTTGATAGTCACTCCAGGTTATCATAAGAACCAGTCAAAAATGGGGAGGGGGAGAATAACAGCAGAATAAGTGGAAATATCTTTTAATTAAGTAAAGATCAAGGGGAAAAAAATCAGTCTGTAGCTGCTGATTGCCTATCATCTTCACATAAAACAGCACTGCAGTATTTTCTAACTCATAAAAACTCGTATTTAATTTCTAGGCATAAAAATCTCATTAAGATCAAGTTATCATTGATATGAGAGGTCAGTCATTTAAAGTTGGGAGTGTTATAAAAAGACATTATAACTGTCTTAGAAAAAATCCCTAAACCTGGGTGTTAATAAGTTAGACTGATAAAAAAACCCAAAAAGATGAAGGCATGTCAGAGATGGAGTATAACCCCAGGCAACTTTTTGATTAAACTTGGACTTAAAGCTATCCTTTGGAGTTCCTGACTGGAACAAGTTCAGGTTGCCCTCTATTTGTAGTGACATGATTTGGAGCACAAAATAAATTATTTTCTTTTCTTATTCTTAGTTACTTCATAATTTATTTTCTCCTCAGGATGATATGCCTCATACTCCTTAATGAAGACAGTAGTAACTGTGAGGGCAGATCTCCATTTCATGTAAATTTTTCCTCATGATCCCATTTGCCCATCATCAAAGAGTAAGCCCATTCTGGTCTGACCTCACACTTTTTCCATCCAAGAGACTACCTGATACGACATGACTTAGTTTAATTTTAGTTGATATGTTTTTCAAGACAGGCAGTTACTGGAACTTAATAGAATACTTTGTAGAAGATAGTATCTCTGGTGGAGACCCTGTTTGAGCCCAGGATGATATTCATACAGAATGAGATGAACATTTTATGCTATTAATTGCTAAAGAAGCTTGGTATTTTTGATTCCTGAGGAAAAAAGAAATGCACTGACTAAATTCCCACCAAAACAGCAAACGCATTTCTGTGTAAGTCATGATCTCCCTCAAGCATTTTTTAACTGCCAAGTAAGCATTTGGGCATTGTTATTAACATAGTCAACAAAATTACATTGCCTTCTAAAATTAGATTCTTCCAAAGCTGGGTAGATTACTGCAGTCTTCAGTTAAGTAATCCTTTTCTGTCTCAAGGCAGAATAGGTGAAATTAAAGGAAATGACTAATTAATGCAGTAACTTAAACAGAGACCAATAAATCAGACATACCTTGACTCTATTTTTTCTCATGTTAGTCTGTTTTACTCTTTCAAGCCTACTAGCACTGTGTGTTTGAGGGTCAGGAGTGTTTCAGAGTAAGAGGGATACCCCATAGTATTTATTTGTCTGTCTCTTTTACTTTTTGAGTGTCATTTCAGAAGGCAGGTTCCCTCCACATCCATTTTTGGAGGTGCTAAGAAGTGTAGGCTAAGCTCCAGAATATTGAAAGAGCTGAAGTGTTTTCTGCACCCTACCTTGAGACCTGCCTTATTTATGTTTGTTTTCATGCAGACTTGATCTGGACAAAGCTCAGCTGCTTCAGCTTAAGTCATCACCAGTTATCTTGATCTGATTTCTTCCTGAACCACAGTACTGATATTTCTGGGAGGCAAATGCTCATAATTCAGCCATAGGTTCACTCTGCCTTAAATCTTGAAAAAGTGTGGGGTTTATTTGTTTGGGTTTGTTTGTTTGTTTGTTGTTTTTTGTTTGTTTGGTTGTTTTTGTTTTGGTTTGGTTTGGTTTGGTTTGGTTTTTGTTTTTGTTTTCTGGTTGGTTGGTTGGTTGGTTGGTTGGTTTGGTTTTTGTTTTTTTGCTTTTTTTAATTTTTTAACCTGGATATAGAGAGTTAAGATTGTATTTTGAGAAAAAGTAAATATGTTAAGGGAAAAATCACATACATGACATCAAAAGAAAAAAAAAAAGACATCAAGGTACTGTGGGTCTTTAGCTGCAGTTACTTGCCTTCACTCAAAGCAGCAGTTGATCAGGTTGTTCAGACATGGTCCATCAATGTGCTGTTGTTATCAAATGAATTTATGGCAAAGTCCTGTGTGTTTTCTCCTCAGTTACTTGAAAAAGAAAGGGAAGGAAGAAATCCAAGTTTGGCAGGTGCTGCATAGATATGAAAAGGAAGGAACAAAGAGATGCAGCAGCAGCAGCAGCTGCTGCTGCGGCCACAGTTCTAGCACTACTACTGGACTTGCTGGTTGTGTCTAGGATTTATATCTCAGCTATAAATTGTACTGGAGCAGGAACTACCATACCTCAGGTTTATGGTGGGCTTAACCCCTCAATTTTTTTGCTTTGAATTTTTTTTTTTTATGAGACAGGCACAGCAGTAATAACATGGGCTTTGCAAAAAAGCATGTGTGAAAATGCAGATGCTGCATTTGCATGCAAATGTATAGCCTCTTTCTCAAGACCCAGTTGACGGTTGTGGGGTGAGAGTCACCTGCACGCTGTGGCACAGAGTTGGGCTGAGCCACAGAATCACTGAGGTTGGAAGTGACCTCTTGGGATCAACCAGTCCAGCACCACTGCTGGGCCTCTAATTTAGGTACAAGGCATTATGCATTCAATGGTGCCCTGAAATAAAAGTACTCCATAACAGCTTCTGGAAAAACTTTTCTAAATAACTGGAAGAGAAGCAGGTAACAAAAGACGTTTAAGTAAAACATTTATACTCCTTACACTCCTATGAAACTAACACCTTGCACAATGTAGCAGGTAGGCTAGGAGTTTTTTGTAGTCAGCACTTGAAGAATGAGTGTTATTTTTATACATATTTTTAGGGATGCACTAGTGGGACAGAAAATAACATTCTCAGA
This sequence comes from Merops nubicus, assembly GCF_000691845.1. Taxonomy (NCBI): domain Eukaryota; kingdom Metazoa; phylum Chordata; class Aves; order Coraciiformes; family Meropidae; genus Merops; species Merops nubicus. The sequence goes on from NW_008610094.1 coordinate 14,390, forward strand.
TGTGATTTGATACTTTACAAGAGGGAAAAGACTCAGGACTTGACAGGAGTCATGAGAAGAATCAGTAATTTACATTGAAAGGTCAGTCAAAGAGGGCATTGTTTTTCAGTTCTGTAATATGTGACAGTCATGTCACAACCTTTCAGAGAGTCTAGCACTGGAAACATTTCATCACTAATTCTGCCACTCTTGGTCTGTTCTGCAGGTTCTTCCCTTAGCTCCTGTGCCCCAGACCGAAATTCCCATGGCTCAGCCTGGTGGCTGAGGTCCCCAAGGCTGCCTCCTGAGTGAGGTTATTTCCAGAAGGTTCTTAATCACAGGCTCTGGGAGGTAGTACTTGCACCTTAATTGTATGTGAAGCCAGTGAAGAGCAGGGACAAATTTCAGCACTGTATTTTGATATGCCAGCTGTGTTAAAACCAGGGCCTTTTCTTACTGAACCATCAAACTGAATGTTAGAAGGTCAACAGTATACACCCCTATTCAGTTATCCAAAGTTTTAAGATTAAAATTGCATATGGTGGACTGATGTGATCTATGCTTAAGTCTGAAAGAAAGTTTGAGGCTGCATTCACCTATAGTTTGACTTAAATCCTCTCTGCATAGGAATGAAAGTAAGGGTATTCAGGTGCTGGCTATTGAGAAGTTGTGTTTTTAATGTTTCCTATCTGTGAGGCCAAGTACTAAGTCTGTTTGAAGCCTTACTGAAGAAGCAAAGTACACTGAAATGCTTTTATGTAAAAATTACATCAGGAACATTATGGATGAAAACTAATTTCCTGTCTGAGTCAAGGAACAAAAATGGCTACTTCTTTCCCTTTTTATTTACCCGCACTTCTCTTTAACTAGTCCATTACTATATCTGCCTGCTTTTGTTTTCTTCTTTTTTAAAAAATGTTCTTTCCATATGTTTTGCATCTTAAAAATACACACCTTAAACACTCTGTGCTTAGGAAAGCAGAATAAATGCATCCCACTATGTACTCCAGTACCTTCGGATATTATTCTGGCTACTGTCTGTATCTAACTGCCTCAACAGCCCTGAGGCAGAGATGTTGAAACTGTCCCTGTACACAGCCAAGGAGAGGGAATCATACAATCATAGAATTCTAGCTTGGAAGGGTGCTCAAGGTGCAGCCTTTTCTGGGAAGTCTGACTGCAGCATGCAGTGCAGAGGCACAGCAGCTTTTCAGACGATGGGCTGGAAGACACAGAAAGGACATTGGTTACAGTTAAACAAATCTACCTGAGTTATATTTTAATTTACTGAACTGATGGGGTGTTTTAAGAAAAGGACTTGATGCGAAACAGAATCTCCCTATGCTCTACTTCCCCTGGGATTTAAAAGGAGCCTACTGCTGTTTTTCACCTTGAGTTTCTACCTCCTTGGGATGTTTCTGACATTCATCCCTGTTCGTCTTTTTTGCATGCTCTTCTCTGCTTTCTCAAATTCTCTCAGTGAGATGCTTGCTGTCTGTTATGTCTTCCCATGTGGATCCTGTTATGCAGGTGTCTTCTCAAGCTCACGTTTCTGGACCTGTGATGTGTCCAATTCCACCAAGGGATTTAAAAAAAGGCAAGGGGAAGAAGCAAAGTTTATCTTTTGGCAGTGACACTTTGTGATGGACAACAAACTTCTCAATATTTATTAATCGATACTAAACCTTGGTAAACCTCTTGGGTCATCCTCCTTAACAAAAGAGGTAAGAAATTAATCTCCTTGCTCAGTCTTGAAAAATACAGGGTGACTCTGCAAGGCTGCTGTCTGCAGAAGCTCAGGATTCAGTAGAATCATAGAATCACTTTGGTTGGAAAAGACTTTTAAGAGCATCAAGTCCAACCATTAACCTTACTCTGTCATACTCTACCAAGTCCTCCTCTAAGCCACATCCCCAAGCACCGCATCTACACATCTTTTAAAGACATCCAGGGATGGTGACTCCACCACCTCCCTGGCCAGCATGTTCCAATACCTGACAACCCTGTCACTGAAATTGTTCTTCCCAATGTCCAGTCTAAACCTCTCCTGGCACAGCTGGAGGACATTCCCTCTCGTTCTATCACTGGTTATTTGTAAGATGAGACCAACACTTTCCTCTCTACAATGCCCTTTCAGGCAGTTGTAGAGCATTATAAGGTCCCCCCTCAGCCTCCTTTTCTTCAGACTAGACAGCCCCAGTTCCCTCAGCTGATCCTCATAAGACTTGTTCTCTAGGCCCTTCACTAGCTTTGTTGCTCTTCTTTGGACCTATTCAATATCTTTCTTATATTGAGGTGCCCAAAACTGAGCACAGTAGTCAAAGCGTGGCCTCACCAGTGCTAAGTACAGAGGGACAATCACCTCCCTGGTCCTACTTGCCATACAAGCCAGGATGCTGTTGGCCTTCTTGGCCATCTGGGCACACTTCTGGGTCATATTCAACCGTTTGCTGCTCAGCACCCCCAAGTCCCCTTTCCTCCAAGCAGTTTTCCAGCCACTCTTCCCCAAGCCTGTAGTGTTGCCTGGGGTCGTTGTGGCCCAGGTGCAGGACCTGACACTTGGTATTGTTGAAGCTCATACAACTGACCGTGGCCCATTGATCCATTCTGTCTAAGTCTCTCTATAGAGCCTCCCTACCCTCAAGCAGATCAACACTCCCACCCAACTTGTTGTTGTCTGCAAACTTATGGAGAGTGCACTCTGTCTCCTCATCAAAATCATTGGTGAAGATGTTAAACAGAAGTGGTCCCAATACTGAGCCCTGTGGGACACCAATTGTGACTGGCCACCAGCTGGATTTGATTCCATTCACCACCACTCCCTGGGCCCAGCCATCCAGCCAGTGTTTACCCAGCAGAGGGAAAGTCCATCCAAGCCATAAGAAACCATTTTTTTTCATGAGAATGCTATGGGAAAGTGTCAGAGGCCTTATGGAAGTCCAGGTAGACAACAGCCACAGCCTTTCCCATATCCACCAGGTGGGTCATTTTGTCATAGAAGAAGATCAGGTTTGTCAGGCAGGACCTTCCTTTCATAACCCATGCTCACTGGGCACCTGCATGTCCTGTGTAGGTGGGAAAGAAAAAAAAGATGCTGGATGTTTCTGTTCATTTTATGGGGAAAAGCTAAAACAAAACAAAATGAAACAAAATAAGATACTGAAACCTTCCAGTAGCACTCAAGCTGTGGTATTGCCTATCACTGTGAAAACCTCACACAAAGAACCTGAACAAGGAACTAGTTAAAAATCAGTGTGTTTAGTAGAACAAACAGTGAATAGAAGATTTTTTTGTATTACTATAGTCAGAATTAATTTTCACATTTAGAAAAAAATGAAAATTTTGTCTCAGCCTTAGAATCTGGTTTTGGACAGTGTCTAATTGGTTCTTACTTCTCGTAGTAAAAACAATGTTCTGTAAGGATTAATGTTGTCTTTTCCAGACTTAATAATAATAATAATTATAATAACCATAACAACATCATCATCATCTTACAAACAGCTTAACAAAGCTTCTTTCCATCATTCTTGGGCTTCAGACATGGTAGGGTTTTAGAGCCACTCCAGGTAACTCAGACTAGCAGAAGTTGTGTGTAAAATTATATTTACTAATACAGCATGAATTTGACCAGCATATCTAGGTTTTTACATTATCATTGGCAAACCCTAACCATAAGAAATATGGTTTTATATCTGAAGAAGATTATTTTGCTCAACTGCTGAGGAGTGACAGGCAGAGAAGTGCCCTCAGATATATCCTGAACTGTGGCTGCTGGGGAGGTTGAGTTAACACAAAGTCCATGCTGGGGATTCTCCCAGTAGCCTTTTACATTTTCCACCACTGGAGACAAAATACATGACCACACATTAGCTCTTATTCAGAAGATGTTTTCTGTATTATGTATTTATTTTTTTAATACTGTAAGGACTAATTTTGCATGAACACTTTGAGATCCTCAGATGAAATATCTGTTCTCACTGCAGCAGTCACCAGATGGTAGTGTTAAAGTTTTATCTGGTATGCAAATATTTCACAGTCTTTCCAAGAATATTTATTTTTTTGTGTGTGTGTGTTTGAGGATTCTTTTGCTTTGTTTAGGTGTAAACTACAGAGAGTAGCAAGAGTTTTAAATTGGTGGCTTTTTGGTTAAGAATCATTAGTAGCTGTTAGGAGTTCATTGCAGAGGTACTCACCTGTATGCAACTCTGTTCCACAGTTAAAATGGATACTAAACATAAATAGAGGATGCTGGAGAAAGAAGGAATTACATAAGCTGTTGTGAAATGCTCTAATAAATGCAATCAGTTTGTTTTCAAGTCAATTTTTTGTTAAGGTTTTGCTCTGTACCAGTTTTGACCCATTCACTGGTTTTGAAGGGTTTTGAGGAGAGCCAGTAAACCTTTTATAGGAAATTGGGGGTTTTCTACAAGTTAATGGACAACATACATCAAGATGTTTCAGCTTGTAATCGTCTTTTTTTTACTGACAACATGGCAGTGCTGGCTGTGGATGAAAAGTATGGAGGCGCCTTGATTCAGGGAGAACATCATGAAGCCCTGCTCACTTGAAGGAGTTGCCATAGCAGTGTTGCAGTCCCAGCTGTCTAGCTAGCTCTCTAAAGGCTGTTTCTCAGTCCTGCATACTCTCAAATTTTGGGAGCACACACACCAACCCTGGTTTCCCAAGCAAGGCTGTACAGTGAAGGTGGCTTTTTACGGATAGCTGAGTTCTCACAAAGATGGTCTTTTTAGTTTTCAAGTCATTTACACTTATGTAAAAAGCTCAAAAAAGCTGTGTATACCATCAGTGAAAAGATATACCCTGCATAGGGTGCTGGGCTGTAAGGCTGCTGAACTCTTAAAAAAAGGAGATTTAGGCAGAGACCATCTAGACCTTCAATAACTCTAAAATTCAGACTTTCACACAAGAGTGATGCACACAGCCTCTTCATTTCACAGAACACCTAGTTACTGTAAAGTTGTTTTCTTTCAGAGGGACACTGGATCTGTAACACAGCTGTAAAAAAAAAGAAGTATAAGCTTAAACAGACAGAGGGAAAAAGACAGGGAGGGGATAAATGTACGAAGCAGCTTAAAGGTCTCTGCTTTTTATATCTTGAAAATAATTATGCACTGCATGAGGAGACACATTTTGCCCAGGTTTATATATGTACTTCTGCTGGAGTTACTTGGTATGTAAGCTGGCTGAATCTGATCTTGCATTGCAAATTAGTGTTTGCCAGGAAACACAGTAGAGTTAGCAGGGCCCCTATCCTGTTGCTTAATTATCCTCATAGTGCTCAGGATTGCCGAGGACAACTTAGTTTAGGAAGCATTCTACTTATTTTTTATTACAGTGTGAATGCAGTTCTCTAGATAACTATAAAAATCTCTTCTGAGTTCTTTTTAGAATGAGGCCAGAAGAACTGCAAAAAGTGTACACTACTGTTCAGTCAGGATACACTTCTCTGCAGAATCTTTGGAGTCAGGTGTTCACACCTATTTTGGGAGTGGATAGTTTTCCATGATAATATCCACAGCAATTTTGAATTCTGTGCATGACTAGATTTTGGATTTACTATAAAAGTTTGCAGATAGAAGTAAAATAAGACAAGGTGACCTATTCCCTCCTGCTCTTTGTGAGCTGATTATTGCTGCTTCAGCATCATGACCATGTTTTTCACTAGAGCTGTGAATGGCTTGTCTATAAATGAAAGGATCAATAGCTATCTCTTATAATAAAGTGCACATGATCTTCTGTCTCTCCCTTCCCTCAGATCTGTCCAGAGTACCTGTTTCATATTCAGCCAGCCTGATGTAATCAATGCCAGCTCCCATGTCCTTCTGCTGTGATGATGTCTGCACAGATGTGTTCCCGACAGTCCATAGCAGGACTTGTCTGTATCATCTCCTGAGTTATACACATATAGAAGATTTTTTTTGCCACTTGAAACTTGCTGGCTTGTAGCCAGCAAAAGTCCCTCCAGATTTCTCAAAGTTAATGTAAAATAGTAGGACTTGATCTGGAATTTTCCCCCATCTTCATATTTTGGGAGACTGACTCTAAATCCTCACAGATTCAGCCGTAATTAAAATTTACAAAGTCACTGTGCTTTTTTATTGCCTTCACAAGGAAAGTTTCTTTTGGAGTTTAGTGTAAGACTCTTTACACATGTCAGAGTTTCAATGTTACCAACAAAATGCAAGATAGACAATCTTAATTTACAGTTGTTCCAGCAAAAGTAACTGACTGATTTCAATTAATATAGGAAGCAAAACTAGGAAACGTATTGTACTCACTCTCTCGTATCAAGGCCGAAGGCAGCTCACACTGGAGATAACGTGAAAAAAAACCACATGCATGGGTCTGCCAAATGATATGTACACAACACACTGACAAGTGTGACTCCAACTAGCTTATTTGCTGATGGTCTTTGGTGTACACCACAGTTGGACTCAGTGTAGATGGAGTTTTCCAGGTCCCGAGCAGGTTTTATAGGAGGTACACAGTTTTCAGTGCTGGAGCTAGTTCAACTCTTGCTGGAGATATGTGATAACATCTTTGATGTAGACCTGTTCTTACCCAGCCTGGAGCAAATACTAACAAGAGCAGAGGACTGGAGAGTGTAGAAGAACTAGTGCAGATCCTGTCCACAACTTCCTGGAAGGGAGCATAGAGCATGGAACAAGCTGTGTTTATCAAAAACATTTACTTATTTTTCAGGTAATCCATTGCACTTTAACTAGTAATGCACATATGATGCACTATGATTGTTTAATAGTATAAAATTCTGACACATGGTAAAATCCGCTGTGTGTCTTTATCTGACGTAAGAGGGAGAATGGTGGGAGAAGATACAGATCTCATGGGAGAAATGTTGCTATGACAATTTATACCAGCTAAGAATAAACTCATGAATGCTTAAAAGCCAAGCTACTAAAAGCAATATTCTCATTCCAGGATAAAACTGAATAGTTTATTGGACGTTCAGAAACTGGTAGTTCTGTGGAATGTATTTTGGCCTTGAGTTGTGTCTCTATATTCAAAGGATTTAGTCTCTGCAGTAAACAGTGAGCAATTAAAATTTTAAGTTGTATAGAAAATATGTAGGTTTTGCATAGGTTTTCCATGGTGAATTGCATATTGCTGCATTTCCAACTTTTTTTGAGCATGTGAAATGCTGTCTATGCACTGATCATTCCCAGGGACCAGCAATACAACGATGCTGCCCACAAAAGATGATCTTTCTGGGGCTGTTGAAAGATGTGATGTGACTTTCTCAAATAGACAAGCAAAGATATGACTGGGCAAATCATTGTCATGTCCAAACAAGAAGTGTGCAGGAATAGTTTTCCAAATGTCTGTCAGTATTTTTACAGTACTATCACCTTCAGAGGGGGCTGAAGTTCTGGTTCCTAAAACAGTTTTTCAGTTGAAAACACAAATGAGGATGTGATAGGTCACACATAGACCTCCTTGTCGCAATGGTTCTTGTACTTGGGTATCATATGCTGATGGAGAAGGCAGAGTCGGTACTTTGCCTCACTGTTGTAGGTAAAAACAAGTATTTTGAAAGGGTTAGAGCTGCATTCACATTACTAAATGTAAGGTAAGTAGGCCCAAATTCCAGCTCAGACGCTGTGCCTTGGCATTTGCTTGTGGCTGAACATAGGTATTTCAGACCTCAGATCAAAGGAACTGCCTGTGTCTGCTGAATGGCAAGAACCAGCAGTGCCACACCAAATAGTGCTCCTCTAGTTTGGGATCCCTAGCAGTGTTTACATTTTGAGACTGTGTAATTCACTTTGGGATCTAGCTTTCCAAAGCCTTGCTGAATGCATATGAGATTTCCCATCACCTTTTCAAAATGCAGCTCAAATCCTTAAGGCTGTTTCATTGACATTCATTCCCCTTATATCTGCACCTTTTACTTCTGTCAGCTAAACCAAGGCCATTTGAACCAGACTGGCATTCACGTCTGAAGAGTCACAGGACAAAGGCATCCATTACATGCAGGTCTCAGACTCTAGCATGTAGCCTGACAGAGGTGATTCTGTAACAGGCTTCTAAATCAAATAATCAAGACAGAGAAAGCCGCTAAGTATGCCTAGGAATTTTTACCAAAGCCTTTTACCATTTTTTTTCATGTTCTCTGAAATTCGTAGAGGAGGATGCATTAACTGGAAGAAATTAAACTTTTCATTTTTCTGGAGGTTGGGAGAAAACATATACTAGGGAAAAAAAAAATACAGGTGAAAATCAAAGAGAATTCAAAAGAAGTGAGAAAAATGTAAAAGGCCCAGTTGCTCAATTTGCTGGCTGAACTGCTAGGCAAAATTCCATGGACTTCGTCTATGGGAGGATGAATCAGATGATTATAATATTAATAAAGTTAGAAAAGTTAATGAAGTATTGTAACCAGAATAGTTCCTTTATTTTTATCCAGGTTAACAGTCAGATGTTTGACTTCAACTTCCTTTTCTTCTTTCTCTTTCAGGTCAGGGTGCATAGAACTCCATTTGTGGCAGTCTGCTTTTACTCAGTGCATCCAACATTTCAAATTATTGCTTGGGTTTAAAAATTTCACAGAAGCAAAATTCTCTTTCTTGAAATATTGGGTAATTATCAGCAAACAAATTGAAAACAAGATTACAGTCCTTGCAACAGTCCCTGTTTTGTTTCATACAGCCAGAGTATAAAATCTGATTCTATGAACTTCTCACAGTCTTCTTGATTGTATCTAAAAATCAACAAATCACTCAGGAAAATGAAAGCCTCGGTGCTTTCCTTGCTTTCTTTTTTAAGAGGCATGTTACCTGTTCTGTGAAAGTTGATAACCTGAATTTTTCCTATGCATTTATTATTGATGGGAGTGCTATCCTTAATTGTGTGTGAAAATCCACTCTGGTACATTGTTTTGTTCTTAAACATTGTTTTTCTTCATGTGTGTCTACATTTAGTCCATATCCAGGACTACACTATAGCAGTTGCTCTATCACCAAATGACCCCTCTTCAGCTGGGGAAGGGAATCAGGAAAAGAACAAAAGATTCGTGGGTTGAAATTAAAATGGATTTAATGAAACAGCCAAACTAATGCAAATGTCAGTATAAAGTATACAAAGTTATACCAGTGAAAGTATAGTGGTCACAATAAAGGGGAAAGCACTCCTCAGGACCAGAATGGTAAGCAAGCCCCTCCAGGGATGAAGAGAAGCAGGAGAAGAAGAAAGAGCAGGAGCAAGAGGAGCCCCTGTCCTCAGCAAATGTGTCCCTTTATAATGAACATGATGTTTATGGCATAGGATCCACCTGTGAGCCAACTCAGGTCAGTTGCCCTGGCTCAAAACTGCTAAAAGCCTGCAAACCATCTCTGGCTTATCATTATATCCCAGAGAAACCAGGACAATATGTTGTAAGATCCATAAGCTGGTTGTCCCTTTGGGGTAGAGGTCTGGCTATGCATACATGTGTGCATGCCACTGAGGTCAGGTGTGGTTTTGCAGAGATAGCATTGCAGTGCTGAGTCCCCAGTCATTGTGAACTGTTGTCTTAGCTTGAACTTTTCACGCACCCTTCCTGCACCCTGCAAAGACCATGATGTAATTTTTTTGTAGCTCACAGCTCTGTCCATAGACACTTCCTTTACACTCACCCACCTGTCAGGGTTTGTCATTCCCTGTGGGTAAACTGCAAAAGGATGTTTGGTGCTGTCAGTGTGTGGATCATGTAGCTGCCAAGCTAGGTGCCAGGTCTGCAAAAAAATGAGTGAGATCGGAGGAGAGGAAAATGAGAGAAATTAATTCATGAGGCTAGACATTTTTGTTAGAAATACACAACAAAGCAGTGGATAAGTCTTGTCACCATGATGAAATCAGTTGTCTTTACTGTCTTTTGGGGTGGCTGGATGGGGACATGCCAGTGCAGGCATAAGGCAAGCTTCCTTCATTACATTTGATTTCTACCTTTGATTGCTACTCTCTATGTCTGCTACCACATTGAGAGGATAGTAATATATTTTCAATCTAAATGCCTATATCACTGCCTGATCTTTGTAAGCAAGATTAAAAAAATTTAAAGAAATTCAACTGGAACCGACATGTTATTTCCCATCATAGAAAAGGATTTCCCTTGCTGTTATAAAGGCAAACAAATCCGTATTATAAGGAATACTTCTATGGTTCATATGCTTATGATAAGGCCTTTGATGTGTGAAACCAAAATATCAAGGTATTTGAGTGTATATGTCTGTGTCTGTGTTTTTCATGAGCGTCATGAGAAATGGGTACAGACAGCAAAGTTTATAAAGAAATAAGGCCAAATCTTGGATTTATAAAATAGATGGGGCAACACTGGGTTACTTAAAGCACTCTAAGGCTGTCACATGCTGATGCTTCAGAATTCTGTATGGAGGAGGTTTGTCACAACTGTCATTGAATACTTGAATTACAAAGATTTTCTTTTATATAGGGATTTCTAATAGTGGGAGTTGCATATCAATCAGCCTGGAAAACAGGGCTAAATATAAACATACCTTTTGAATGCCTGACTTGGAGCTATTATCTCAGGAAGCCAACTGCTTGGTGTTGGCAGTGCGTCAAATAGGCATAAGGAAGTATAACTCGTTCCCCTCTACTTTTCCTAGTGGAAGAAAATCAAAGGCCCAAGCTAAAGTGCTGCGCTGCTACAAGGACGTTGGTAGCACTAAGAATTGTCAAAATGTGAAGCCTTGAAAATCCATACGAAGCTCCCAATTGCTTGCATGTCTTCAGCACAGTATTTTCTTTGAGTTAATATTGCCATTTAAAGTAGCAGAAAGGAATAACTGTAAATAATTCAAAAAAGAAAGTGTATGGTATTGTATTTGTTTCTTTTTTTTTTCTATATTATATTCATGTTCTGAGACAAGGAGCTGGCTACCAGCAAGCACCACAAGAACTCATGTCATCCCTCAAGGTGGAGGCTGGTATTTGAGAAAGTGTACTCCATAGAAGTATAAATGAAACACAGTGTAGTCTCCTTAAAACAGGAGACTGTCAGTATCAGGCTAGGAGAACTAAGCTTTAAATATAATCTCTAAAGTTGGGCACCAGCATCGTTGTATGGAGAGGCAGGGCAGAGAACTGAGTTCCCCAAAGTACTTTGCTTGCCAACCACGTTTCTTTTTCACTCCAAGCTTTTTAAACATACCCTTATTTCTAAAACAGGCTAAGGTGTCAGAGCTCAGGGAGGCCTTTTCTGGAGGGCTGACCAGTCCCGTCTTGGTGTTTTTATCCTGACATGGGATTTTGCATTGCTTTGCGTTGTCTAAGCTATTGTATTTGGTGGTGGAAGCCATGCCTTGAACTTCCAGTGCTAATGCAGGGTTCAAGACAGGCCTTCACTACATAGTGTACAGTTATGTTTGCAATTCCAGCCTGTCTGAATGCCTGGGACAATGCAGGTAGGGGCAGTATTGTGGCATTGAGAAGGTTGGCCTGAGTTTTGTTATATTCGATTTCAAGGCAAGCATAGAACTGCCTCTCTCCATACTAGGGAAAGGTAACGAGGCAAAGAGCAAAATGAGAAATCTTGCAACAGCAGAACAAGAGTCTCAGCTGTAGTTAGGTTCTGGAAGAGTGGGAAGAAGCAATAACCCTTTTGACTTGAGCACACAAGAAATTATCAGCCTGAGAATACCGGCTGTTGCTTTCCCTGGAAAGGAAAAGGAGATGTATTTTTGCATTGCCTTGAAGTATTGTCAGACAGAGCACCAAGGTCAGTGATGACTAACTTAATGATTTGGGCTGTGGAGGGGAGGGGAAATCACAGATTCATTCCTACCCTGCTTGCAGACTTGGTAGCCTGGCAGTTCCTTTCTGCCCCAGTTTCTCTGGGAGAAATCCAAACGCCTTGTCCTAAAGGGGCATTGTGAAGACGGAGCATTGCAAAGAAAGGATACAGGTCAGCTGTGTGACAAACAGATGCCCCCTAGCTCCCATCGCATGGTAAAAAGACAGATCCTTTTCAGTTAAAGAAGTGGACCTGCTTTTGCCATGGGAAGTCAAAATGAGCTGCACATGGGTTATGTGTTGCAGGACAACATTACTCCTATAATGAACCATAGAATACCAGGTTGGAAGGGATCTCAAGGACCGTCTGGTTCAATCTTGGAAAAATCACAATCTTAAAAGTGTCCAATGTTGGGAAATCCACCGCTTCCCTGGGGAGATTATTCTTATGGCTGATGGTTCTCATTGTGAAAAATATCCTCTTGCATCCAGTAGGGATCTTCAGAGGAGTAACTTCTAACTATTGCCCTCACCTTTTCCATGTGACACCCTGTGAAAAGAGTTTCCATCTTCTTTGTATCCATCCTTTTAAAACTGGAATATGGTGATAAGGTCTCCTCTAAGCCTTGTTTCTGAAGGCTGAACAGACCCTGTTCTCTCAGCCTTTCCTCATATGGAAATCGTCCCAGTCCTTTGATGATCTTTGTGGCCTTTCTCTGGACACTGTCCAGTCTGTCTTTTCTGTATAGTGGGGACCAGATCTGAACACAGTATTCCAGGTGTGGTGTGGCAAGCACTAAGTGATAATATCTCTGCTGTAATGCCCTTGTTGATGCAACCCAGCATCCTGTTGGCTTTCTTTGCCACAGCAGCACATAGTTCACTCATATTGAGCTGCTTGTCCACCAGGACCCCAACTCCCTTTCCACAGATCTGCTTTCCAGCCAGGTAGGTTCCAACCTCCCCTGCAATCCTGCGTTATGTTTTCCCAGGTGCAAGACCTTACATTTATCTTTGCTGAACTTAAATCCTGAGCTTCTCCATGTAGGTTTCTAAATGGGTGCATCTTCATATTTTTTGTTCAGTTTCTAGAGCTGCTATAATCTGCCATCTGGTGTAGATCACGAAAAATAAACTTTTAATCATTTCCTGTTAAGAAAGTGATATTGATTTATAAAATCAGAAAGTGAATTTTGGCTTCACTATATATTTTAGAACTAGGATCCTTTGCCTTGGTTTGCTTCTGACACATGCTGAGAATTGCTTCAACTTTCTTCTTATTTCCATATTTAACAGATATATACATTGTTTGCTGCCTGTTAATGATTTTCTTTTAGAGTAAAACGGATTTAATAATGCACCTCACTAAAATAGACAGCCTTTGCCACAGGTCAGTACTTTGGAAATAAGTATTTTATGAGAAAACCAAAAGGACTTGAAGATCATCCTTTTGCCTTCTGGTGTTGTCCTGCAGTAGTTCTCACATCTCTCACTGACATCTGGCAGCATTGCTGTAAAAAATGATGTATCTCCTAATTTTAGAGTTGACAAGAAACTTCTCAATTTTCTATGTTAAGTTCCCTCTTCTTCTCCTTTAACTCACACCAACAAGAGTAGAAGAGGCAATGCATGGGCACGGGTCTAGAACTGATGGTCTCAGGGCAGCCAGGATTGTCAGCACAGCTGTTTGGGAAGGAAGGGTTATGCAGGAGTTGAAGCTGACCTACAACTTGGTCCTTTACTCCCTTGCTCATGAACAGGTTGAACAGATGCAGATCCTCAGTACTGAGCATCTGTCTTTGTCTGAATTAAACAGGAGTTTATCCCAATGGCAGTTTCATGCCTAAGAACTTTTTGAGGACCTCATTCATACTCACGAGTCTTCCATTAAGGAGGTGAACTATTCTGCCCTTTCTCCCTCTGTTGTTGTGAGACAGATGTGTGCCAATTTGTGTGGAAACCTGGTACAAAAAGCAGGATCAGAGGACTAATGCACAGCCACTTCAGATGCATGCTATTGTTCTCACTACATCTGAAGACGAATAATCACATAGTAAAGTATGTTAGAACTGAAAGACTGAAGCTGTAATCATGGCAAATGTGTACAGCCTTATTGTAATTTTTCTTTGATAATGCCATAATGTTTTTCTGAAATAGTCTCCAGAGCTTCAGTTTGATTAAATTTACATTTTTACATGCGATTTTTGTTAAGATGGCTGCAAATTAAGAACTCTCGTCTTTCTCGTCTTTACCAGAACTCTTTTCCCTGCCTTCTAAAACAGATTGTTGCAAATCCTGTGATGACCTCTGTAGTAATGCAGGACAAACATCACCACACCCAACTACACCCAAACTACAGCACCTTAACATAGGGGTAATGTAAATTAGGCCTATGGAAAACTAAATATTCACTGTGTTTCATTGTCAGTCTTGCAATTGTCATAGTTCTCACACACTGCCACTGAAGACATTATCTGTGTCTGACAGTAGGAACAAAGTAGTGTTAATTTACCATTATATACCACTGTAGTACTTACTGCTACACTCCTTGATGGTTAGGGAAGATGTGCCATTAGCTGACGTGGCTTGCTGGCTAATATTGTCAGACAGCATGGGGGATGTCTCCAGTGCGGTCTCTGATTTGTGCTCAGTATCCCCTCTTATTCACCAGATCAGTGTGAACTCCACATCTAGCAGGCTGATTACCTGGTCATGATGGGCAAATTATTCAGACTGTTGGCTTCTTTTTACCTTACCTTTATAAAACAAAATCAAATAGCTGAATTTTCTTGACATTCTGTCAAGTCTGCCAGCCTTGCATAGAACTGTCTATTTCTTGCAGAGTCTTTTCCTGTAATGTCACTAGTTGAATAGAATGAGAATAAATTGCAGAGCTCTAGCAATCCAACCAGAGCTTACTCAGCAATGCATTTTGATTGTTGCTTCAGTAATCAGGGTTTGGCTATCAAAAGCTCTTTCTCTCTTTTTTTCAAAGCTTGTGAATATTCATCTGACTGAAGATAACTGAAGCTAGTCCTGGAGCAGTATCCCTGAAAAATTGTGCTCAAACACCTTGACCCGCTGTATGCTGAGTAGCTGTCTTATGTGTGAGAATAAACTACCCAAGAAAATAATCCTTAAAAATTGATCAGTACTTTTACTGTTAAAAAGATGGGAGTGACATAAAGCCTCGCACTTGAGATATGTTCTGTGTCAGCAGTAAGCTGTTTATTTCCACGTTAGAATTGCTGGGGAGAATTAGCTCTTTGTCATGGATGAGGTCAGACCAACAGATTGTTGGTAGCCCAAGTATACAGCAGACCAGCCTATGGATACCATTTCCAAATAGAAACTCTGTTTTTACTGCTGGAAAAGACTTGTGGCTTTGCAAAGACTGGGTTTTTTTTAGAAATAGATTTGGTTGCTTCTCTTTATACTTAGTAAAATCCATGTGTTTTATCATGAACGTAGTATCGTGTATTGTTGCAAGTAGCCTTCCAGCAATATTTGTGGTGGAACATGTGAGAGAACACTAGAAATCTTCCTTTGTTCCTTTGGGAAGGTGTTTTTTGGTACCCTACTCTCCCTTGCTTCTGGTCCATCATTTAATACTTCACTGCTGAAAATACTTTAAAAAAAATGGTGAGTTAACAAAAAGTTTGGAGAAAGGAAATGTTAAACTGTACTGTACGGAGAAGAAATTGGCAGATAGATAGGTTTATGACCTGAAAAGAAGAGCAGTAGTAGAGCCTGGGGCATTTTGGCCAAGGCAAATGAATTCTTTTGGGTGTTGTTATTGCAACGAGGTAACTCACTGCGCTA
>NW_008610094.1:30015-30256 GCF_000691845.1 Merops nubicus
TGATGATTTTCAAAAGTGACCACACTTTTTGGGTACTCTGAGGTGTGTTGAAAGCGCCTGGTGTTTCTGGTCACTCTTCAAAGCCTTGTCTCACCAGTTTGTAGTTCTCAGTGGGCTTCCCTGAACAACTCAAAGTTATAGTGATTTAAGTAATTTGCAGTTGTAGAGAAAGGTTAATTCAATAAAGCTTCAAACCCTATTCTGAGATTGTTTGATGTGGTGGTCTAAACCACTTTTATTG
>NW_008610095.1:0-38635 GCF_000691845.1 Merops nubicus
CCTCCACTACATTACAGTGTATAAAGGAAAAATTAGAAATAAAGATATTAGTTCTTTATATCAGCCACCACAGGTCTCCCTATAAAATTGTGCAGGAAAACATTGTGAACTTAAAAATACAGGCTTTATGAAAGAGTTACATTTTCCTCTGTTAACACTGCTAATACAAAGCTCCAGTTCTGGATAAGCTCTAAAGAAAACGACTGCACTTCCTTCTGATAGCTCTATCACTGTTTTCATAGGAACTATGCTAGTTTGTCCAGCAAATAGTTCATCTTGGATGTTTAAGGAGGGGAGATGCTTGCTCTAGTGCAGAAGTGTCGCTAAGAAAAAAGAGCTTTAAAGAGATTTTGTAACTTCTTAAAATTTCCATGCTAAGAACAAGTTCTTAAATATTTTGGGGAAGGAGTCACTTATTTTCTGCAAATGAGTCAATCAGTTAATAGAAGCAGTAAGAGATCTTTGCTAACACAATTAAAATTAGGTGGCTAATACATAGAGAGTTTTCCATCTGGCAGCTTATTATTAGAAGGAAAACAACAACAATAAAAAAACCCACTAGACTGGTGTTTTCTTCCCTTCTTTGAATCTCAATACTAAATGTAATTAGGATTTCTGAGCTCCAATGACTAGTATAAATTTCTGTCTTCAGCTTTCCTTTGTGCAGACTAATGAAGTAAGTAAAATATTATCTTCCTTGTCTGCTGGAGAAGTATTCTAGCCTTTAGCTTCATTGTAGGCATAAATCAACCCTTAGAGTACTTTATATCCTCTGAATATCCTGAGGAAAGAGAAATTTGTCAAGAATAATGCCATTAGTGAATGCCTGGAGGACAGCCATCTTATTCTCCTAAACCAATGAATAAATGACAAGTACACAATCAAAGTTTTAATTGATCACTATTTGCATGGAAAAGGAAAACAAAAAGACTGTTGTCATTTTCTTTTTAAGGTTTGAAAAATATTCTGGCTCCAAGCTTCTGTTACCAAGATCTATCACAGTCTTCGTATCTTGCTGTTTCTGATTAATATTTTGTTCCTAATTTCATGTGTTTATGTACTTATCAGATACTTTGAAAAAAACAAATTAAAAAAAATTAAAAAAAGTCCTTATACAAAAGACAATTACCATTTTAGTCTCCCTCAGGACATAAAAATACATGATAGGTTTTTAGGTTCAGGTGTATTTGGTATGGTGGTTGGTTGTTTTTTTTTTGTTTTGTTTTGTTTTTTTTTTTTATTATTATTTTGTTTCAGATACTTGTATAACCTGTAACTAAAATTCCTTTAAGAAAGTGATGAATAAGGTATTGTGATTGATGTATTTGCACTTGTTCATATTTTCAGCATCAAGAGCTATACAGTGAGTGTCAGGCTCTGATTTGCAGATATTCTGGGTCATTTTTTAAAGGTAACTTTTGCCTGAGTTTATGACTTCTATCAGCATAAATATATATATATGTTTCAGATAAATCTGTACGTTTATGTGAGCTTTTGGTCATTCCATGATTAAAAATTTAAGTACATACTATTTTTAGTATGCAAAGCTGCTACAACTTTGTGTTCAAGCTGGCATTGGAAAGTGTTTTAATGCATTCACTACTATTTTAATTTACTATTTTCTAGGTATTTAAATAGATTAATGGCTCATATTTAGAAGTATTTTTTAAATAAAATTGCTCTATAAGCAAAAAAACCTTTGGGTTCAAAAGTTACATGTATTTCTGTTTTTAAATTCACATGACTACTTAATTAGGTAAAATGTTGCTTCCTTCCACTGCATTCTTTACTCAGTAATCTCTATTTCAACACTTTTTTTTTTTTTCCCAAAATTTTATTTATACATGCTTTTTTCCCCATAAATGAGTTTTTCTATAGGTACTTAAAATACTAAAAAAGAGCCAAGGTGAGTTAATTGGTGTTGGACAGAATGTAGAGATTTACTATAGGCCAATGATTTTACAGTCACCTTTGCTACATGGTCTCTCACTATTTTCCCTCTGTTCCTTGCAAAGCCTGTGCAGATAATATGAATGACATTTATAGCACTTTTCAATACTTTTCAGAGAAAACATTTAAATACATGTAAACCACATCTCAATAATCATGTTTCTTCTTTTCAGTAGTTTCTTTTTTGTATTTATTTTAATTTTTTTTAAGCATACTTTCAAATCAAAGCAGGAATTTTGGATGTTATATGAATTCGGTTGATACACATTAATTTCCTTTCTATGGTACTTAAAATTATTAGTAGTGTAAAATGGTCTTGGGTAAGAGGATAGTCTCTGAAACTAGATCAATGTGCTACTTTTTGAGGTAGTTAAAATGAGCCATTAAATATCTCTTCTGTCTTTAAAATAAAATGTTAAAGTACTTTGTTAGTTATTTGCTGAACAACAAAAAAAAAACCCAAACATCTAAACACTATCTCATGCACTTGCGAAGATTTAAAATGTGTGTGTCAGTGGTAGGATTAGAATGAAAACATTTTGAGTAGTGTAAAATTACTTCTTTCTCCTGCTGTTACCTTCAGAAACGTATCATTGAAGTTCTTCCCCTGATCTATGGGACTCCAGTAATCAAGCTTCAAGGAGGGAAGAATTTTTTCATGAATACTCTTTCCTATCAAATGATGTCTAAATACAGTATTTCCTTTTTCTTTCTTTTAATATGTTCTTACTCTGTCTAAAATTATGCTGTTTGGTTCTTTGGTTTCAGTGCAATATCTGAAAAGCTGTAATATGCAAGATTCTTGGTGATTAAGTAATTTGGAGGGGGAAATTCAAAGACCTCACAAGATCAAAGTGATAATGCTCAAAGCAGGTGAAACCTGCATTTATACCCTAGTTAAAGCTCTTACTTTGTAAAAAATTGATTTTATTGTTTTTCTGAATGCAATTTCCTTTGGCAATGAATAATTACAGTATCTTGTTCAAGGGGGAAGGTTGTAATATTTTTTTCTTTTCCCATTTATTTAGGACCATTACTTAAAACATTAATTTGCATATGGTAATACTAGAAAAATAATGTGATGACTTTTTGTTGCCCTTAATATTACTGAAAAGTTCATTTATACTTTTCAGGCAAAAAATATGCTGTGAAACCTTTTAAATAAATTGGTTAAAAATTGCACTGCATTGATTATTCAACCTTACTTACCCGAGACATGATTATATGAAATAGGGTAATTTTTTCCCTGGCTGCAACTTAGCTAATAAAGTATCTAATAGGAGTTGCCATGGTAATCAAAGCTAGAAAAGTGCTTTTTTAGACAGGAATTCAACAAGCAGAGGTCTACATCATCTTATTATTTTTCTGGAGCAGAGGTCTGCTTCCAGTGATTTTTACAAGCTTGTCAGAAAAAGCAGTGTGATTCTTAAAAGCTTCATATTTAATATGTGCTGTCCAGAAATGCTTCTCAATTTCATGGTAATTGCTATTACCCTTATTTTAAACTCCTCCTTTTCTGTTTCACTTATCCTGAGTCACAATATTGTGCTTGGCATAGAAAACTAAAAAAATACATAGGGCTAAATCAATAGATTATGAAAGCCACAAAAAATTAGGGCATTGTAATTCTTACCCCCTTGCTTGGAATCAAGAACACTGAATTTGAGGAATCCTGGCTTTTCACATAGTAAAAAATGCAGGGTCTATAGAAACATCTGTCTGGGTGGTACTCCAGGTACAAATACTTTCATTGGCTTTCAAGTTTAGATTGGGAATATCAGGGACAGTAATATCTGTGTCTTACTCAAGGTTGGGGGATGATGTCTCAACTTGTTGGAAATCCCCAGTGACAGTATCTCTCCTGAAGATATTGTATTCCCTATTTTTATTGAATTTAACCTACAGCTAATGTGATCATGTGTAATATTGCAAAAATAGAGACCTAACTGAACTATATTGCAGCAACAGATAGCTCACAAGGTTTGCAGTGGAAAAGTAAATGTCAGGCAAAAAGTTTGGACTTTTTGTTTAGAAGAGGAAAAATGAGGTTTAGGAAACACTACCTAAGAAAAAAGGTAAGAAAAACATGATTACAAGACGAGTGAGATTTTTTAAAGCATACATGTAATTTTGTTTGGATAGATACTGTTTAGTGACTTCATTAAATGTGAGGAAAAAGATGATAATTTTCAATTAGAGAAGCTATGGTGTTTTGTGGACAATTCAGCTCTAGCAGAGCTCACACTGTAGAATTCTAATGAGTCTAATACAGGAATAATTTCTGAAGGAAAAAAAAAAAAACCAACAAACAAACAGAAATAGTCACATAGAAACTAAAGGATAATCAGCCAGTTATAACATTTTTAGATACCATGCCATCATCTCAAATTGGTTTGAGACTCAAGGGTTTTAGAAATAACACTTGGAGAGATGTTATCCAGTATTTCTAAAGCTAAATAATTGCTTTCAACATTCTAAATGCTAGAATATATATATATACACATTTACAGAATCATATAAACCTGACAATTATTTTCCACAAGGATAAGAAATATCTATAATACTTATTCACATGACCTAATATTCATGAATTGTATAATTATTAATAATTTTTCAAGTTCTATCGTGGCAGTGTTTCTGTGGAATGTAAGATTCAATTGCCAATAATCAATTTTACACTAAAAATAAAAAGTATGAGAATGACCGATTTTCATTATTTTTCTTTTTTTCTCTTTCTCAAAAAAAAAAAATAAGCTGCTTCTTGCCTTGATTCAGAAATATTTTAATTTAGATATCCAATCTCACAACACGTAGAGCAATAATAAAGAGTGAATAGGAAAGTGAGCAATTCATCAAGAACACACTGGCTGAAATTTGTTTGCCTACAAGATTTAAGCAAATATTAATAAAATTCAAAATCTGCTCACATCTGGTCCTGGGCAGAAAGTTGGATCAAATTCATCAGACTGTGTTTGTAAGTAGTAACTTGTCCAACTCTAATTAAAATCCACTGAAGTAGTGATCACAGAGCAGTGTTGTATAGGAATTAAACAGAAAATAATAATCTAAAATATAAATTGTGAGCATCTCTTCTCCCATTTTGCTATAACAATGACCTGATTGTACTTAAAATCAAAAGATTGGCATTGTTCTTCAATTTGTAGGATTTCTTTAAGTGAAGAAGTAACAAATGCTTCCTTTTTAATTAACATCAAAGAGAGATTAGGAGTGAAGGACTCAATATTCCAGGCCAGATTCCACTGAAACAGCAAGAACTACATTTAAACTGAATGTGGCATAGGGTATAATAATGTTTTGAAGGACAAATACCTTACTTGGTAATTCATCACTTTTCCAGGTTTTGATCCACTGAAAGCATTCGTTATTTAGAATGCACAGAATTATATTAAAAACTTATTCCCTTTTCCTTTAGCTTACTACATAGATAAGTTTATACTAGTAAATTAGATGCATTTTGAAGAGCTCTTGGGAGCTGAGGCCACCTGACATGGCCAGTCTCTCATTTATGGGACTTAAGTGAAGTGTCTTAGCCACCAAAGCTGAGTGGTTGCATTCAAACTGCCTGTTAAGTTTTTTTCTACACTTATTCTGTAGCAACTTGTTTGCAGGCTATCGAATTAAGAACTCAGAATGGTGAGTAATAATAATTCTTGCAAAACATATAAACATATTTATAAACGCTATGAAATTTATTTCATTTGTTCCTCTCTCTTAAGTGACTTATTATTATAAGTTTTTACAAAGAAAACTTTGTTAATTGTTTTATGATTTATCTTCATACAGTAAATATATATTTCATTAGCATATTTCTTTAAATCATTACTTTTTTTTAAAAAAAGTAACTCAATTTTACAGTCTGAAAGTGAATATACTAACATTTTTTTCTTCAAACTTAACACTGATATAATATTAAAAGGTTTTCTACAGCAACCTGTATAACCCTATAAATGAGTTCAAGCTACTTCTTAATGCAAAGAACTTTTACTTCATCCCTACTTTGGCTTTAACCAGCTGTGAAAAATTTGAGGTATGCTTTTGTCAGGCATTAGTATTTAAGTGTCGACCTCACATACTTAGTACATAAGTAAAAGTGCTGTGCTTTTACAATGTCAAAAAATTTAAATCTCTTCCAAAAAATTAAGTCCGTGTGATAGAAGATGTGAATCATTTAATATAGTCTAAAGCTCACAGCATTTAGTCATGTTAATCATGAATAAAATGAATAGAAATATATTTAAAAATAAATCATATTCAAAACCCCTCATGGTAAAATGTACATTTGTGTGCAGTTAAACATACAGGGTACAATTCTTGGAGAAGGGTTGGGTAGAAAGTTGTGCGTTGCAAACCAGATTAGATTCTTATCAGGAGGAAAGAAGAAAAATACATCTTGTTGGGTTTGTTTGTTTGTATTTATTTCAGGCCAAATCCTCAAGTCCCTAGCCAGTCTTTGCTGCTACAAAACTCACATTATTAGGAGTGTTTCTCTTGATTAAAGAATGAGTCAAGGAAACTTACCCCAGTATTTTAGTTATTAAATGTGTTACTTGTTGCAAGGATATCCCAATAGTAAGATTACAGAGCTCTGTGATTAGACTCATAGCACATAGCAAGGAAACCACAGATTATGGCAATGAAAGTTGGGGATTTAAAAATTGTAAGTATGACTTGGGATACCTGAGCATTTTTAAGCTGAATAAAGCTTTCAGGTAAATTTGACTGGAAATGCCAAGAAAAAGGAAGGGTTTACTGTGTCTGTAAACACATACAAACTACAGATGTAGGAGAACCTTTTTCCACAATATTGACAAGAAGTAAGGCAGTGCAGAGAGAAGCAACAGCACTGGTGGGTAACCAGAAGTCATTAAGCTGCTGAGGATTGTGGTCTGGGTGGGGAAGGCAGGAGCAGAGATACCATGGTTCTGAGCAGAAGGAAACTGTTTCAGAAGGTACTAATACCAGGTTTTTGAAATAAAGTTCTGCAGCATCCCTACCTGCTTTGAACACATTATTTTAGACATGATCACTTTCAGAGATACTTCCAGATGCTGAACAGCCACTAGAACCTTCTTAGTCTCATCTATTCTTAGTAAGCCAATAAAGTTGAAAGATATTTTGCAATTTTGATCCTTTCATAGGATTAAGCCAATTAGAAACTTTACTTTAAGGTAGATTTTGCTTCTTTTCCGTAGCACAAAGCCTTTTAAAAGTAGGAACCGTGATCGTGCTCAGTCTTGCAGCAGTGTATTGCTTTGCTATAACTGAATATCTGGGTCCAAAATTCCTGCTCCGTTGAGCTGACAATCTTGACTTTGTGACAGCCACTCTTGCACTGTTACAAACCTCCTGAGTTACTTGGATAAGATAGTAAATCTGCTGAGAATCAAGAAATAGGCACTAGAAATTAGATGGATGTTTTAGGCAGTGTTGAAGATGTAAAAGAGAAACAACAGAAGATGAAGACCCGAAAGATACTTGGACTGATTTCAAGTGTTGGCAATTTGCAACAACTGTATATCAATTATTGTCACCAGAGCTTACATTTTGACTGGGATTAATGGGGTAACATCTTTTTCACTCACATGTTTTAACTTCAGGCTAAGGAAGTTTTGTTGGCTTGGTGTAAGTGCATTTAGAGGTATAATTGTTAATAAAATAAGGTAATATAACTTCTGTAATAGTAAAACAAAACAAGCACAGAAGGAGGAGTAAAATTAGTAAATGAGGGAAGTTTCTGTAGATTTATTTTCAGTCATGTCCACTCTCCCATCCAAATGTTTATAAATGGTATCTAATATTTCAAGACAGAACAATAATACTTACCAAATGTAAAAGAGTTTTCTTTACTTCTATTTCCTTGCATTACTTCTGCTTAGACTTTATAATCCAGTCACATCCAAATATCTCAGTTTTACAATCTGTCCAAAATATAAAACTGATGCACCTGTTCCTCCATCTATTATGCATTATAAATTGTCTCTCTTACTATACCATTTATTTTATTTTGGAAGCTCACCCACTGCTGAAAAGTTGTTTCTGCAAAGTTATAGCAATGAAAGAAATACTGAATAAAGCTGTACTATAATTGTAAACATTTTAAGCGAATATTTCATCTAAAAACAAATATACAGTTCTTATTGCATTTGGTTGCTGCACAGACTGCAAGACTCATGTTCTTTCCCAGCATAACATCAATAAGCTATTTTCTCCAGCAGCTGCTCACAAGCTCAGTTTGTTGTGAGTATTAACCATAGAAAAGCTACCTCAGTACTGGATCTCATTGACTGAAAGACTCAAAGCTTCTTGATTTCTTGGAGTTATTTTGGGGCATTTTCTGGTTAAAGATATTTATATTAGTATCACATTCTTTGCCAATATCTAATATCTATAATTCAAACAAACCTTGCAAACATTTTATATTGATTTTTCATAATCAGCTCTGTAATATCTGTCATAATTTGGCTTGGTTTTGAAGTTTTTATAAAAAGATTGATGAGTGAAATAAGCTTCCTCTAGTGATGTTCTTACTAGACTTGTAAATATATGCATGTATATCTATGTGTAAATGTACATGTATATACACATATATACAAATGTAGATGCATGTATTCCACTCAGTACTTACTTGAAGTGTAAATCTTCTTCCATCTTCTATGAAAATGACAGGAGTAGGAAATTCCCAAACAGTAAAATCATTGATAGTAGAGTGTTGATGTAAAAATATCTCAAGCCCGAGAGGTTATCCTTGGCTTGTGAAAATTTAATATTGGCTTCTCATTACTCTAGTAATCCAGCTATTTATTGTTGTTTGATTGTTCTCTAGTTTTGATTCAGAAATCTGCCTAAGACTAAGAAGGTTCATGTACTGAAAATTTTCTGGCAAAATTCAAATATCTCAGAAAAGTTCTAAGAAACCTTTTTCCCGCTAAATGTTACCATTAAAATGTTGCTTATAATGGCTTATAATGATCCACACAGAATAAGGCTGTGCCCAGGACAGTAACATATACGTAGGTTGTTCCGTGCTCTATAGTCACTTCAGACACACCAAAAGTCATCTTGGAAGGTGATGAAGCTTTTGATAGTGCAGAGAAAGTTACTGTAAAGTGCTGAAAAATGCCTCAGTTTATTCAATTCTGCCACATTTGATTGTTTTAAATATAGCGTGGTCCAAGCAATCCTTATGTATATGAAATTGTAACTAAACCCCCAGTAGTATTTTTCAGGGTGAGTAATCATAGCAGATACTGACTTTTAGGTGGCACACTTCCCATGCTGTTTGTTTCAACCATATCCTTGTTGAAAGCTTTGCTTGCTGAACATTAGGTTTTTTTCCTTCTGGAAGTACTCTAGCCAAAAAGGCTGAAATACTGTTTTCCCAGACACAAAAATATTTCCATCAAACAGAGCTTTCATTTTTAAAAGCACACTTCTTATGACAACTCTAATTCCAAATTAATTCCAAATGTTAATAGTTCCCTTTTGCTTCCTTATCTTTTTAGTGCACGAGTGTATAAACCCTAATAATTTAAATTTTTTTTTTCCAAGTCCACTAATCAAAGCACCACTTAGGATATAGCACACTTGCATTGACTGAAACAGCAGAAAATGTCACTCTTGTAGAGTCCCTATATTATTGCAGAGCTTCCTGCTAATTAAATAGTTCTTTATGCCAACTTTAGAAAGACAAACAAACTTCATTTTTGAGTGTGACATGATCAAGACGATAATCACAGGCAGCAAAGAGCAAGAAATGTACTGTTGATGGATAAATTACCTTCTGTATTAGATTTTCTTTGTCTTCATCAGCCATTTCACGGAAAGTATGCAGTTAAGTAGAGGTATTAGGTGGAACTGGTTACAGACTGAAGCTGTTTTGAATGCTATTTTTTAATAAAGTCATTTTGTCTATGGGTTTATCAAAAAATGAACTAACAGTGTATTTGGAAATGGCTTCTACTGAAATATAAACATGTTTGCATTTGTGAATGTCTGAGAGAAGTCTAGACTTTCACTTTATGGAAGTATCAGTGAGTTGCCATACAACTACAGTTGTTGCTAAGAAATTCCTGAACCAGGAGCTATTGTAATGATCAGAAGTCATTTTAGCATCTTTTCAGCTAACAGGATTACTTTATTTATAAAATAATACAGTGCTTTAAATAATTTGGGTTTTTTTTTAAATATGCTTTTTTTTAATCACAACTCATATATACAAATTAATTTTCTGACTTAAAAACCTACCCTTCCCCCCCATACTACAAATGCAGTTTTATGGATCAGAACAGATGGTGGTTCAGAGTGAGGATGTACTAAACTACTATGAAGGTGTAGTTATTGGGATACTGTGTGGTGACAGATGTTAGTAAGAGTTTATGAGTTTGAGGGGTTTTATTTTTTTTTTTATTGGAGCTTTGTATGCATTTCATGTATTTTGAATCAACATAATCTTATTTCCTTTCAGAAAGTTCCAGTGTTCAGTGTTGAATTTTGTCTTCATAGAGGTTCTTGGATGTTCCAAAGTTTTCAAGAACTCTTATTTAGATTTTCCTTTTCTAACTAGCATTTGAGTACAGAAATAAGGCCTAATAATATATACCTCTATTTTCATTCCTACAGAAAAGAAAGGATATGTCTAAAGGCAACAGTCAGAAAGGTTCCAAGGAGAGAAAAGTGTGAGAAAATGGAAATCTGCACTATGCTTAACAGATTTGGAGTCTGACAGAGCATATGGGGAAGTGAACCCTTAACTGAAAACCTTTACTGAGAATGAACCTGTTAACCAGAGAAATTTAAATCCAGGCAGTGTTAGCTGGAGTGCTCCAGCTGACCTCAACCTTTTTCCAACAGCAGAGGGAAGCTTTTAAGGGTTTTCCACAACTGAGCTGAACAGAATCCATACATGCACAGGAAAATGATGCATTTCTTACAGGTTATTTTTGCCTGAATCTAACTTTGACTAGCCAACAGCTGGTTGTTACCTCAAAATATACTAAACAGGCAACTCTGTGTTGAAAAGTTTGTAAAATTCAAGCAAGCAAATTGGATTATACTGGTGACTTTTGGATACTGTTTTGGTTTTGCTTTGCACTCTAATCTAAGATCACTGGATCACTCCAATCTAGATGCCCAAACAGAATTGCCAACTGAGATTCTCTTGAGAAAATTTCTCAGGCAAGGAAGTGGGCTAGGTCTCAAACACTGTATTCTCTGCAATTCAGTTAAGCTCTGGGAATTACAGATAGCAGCTGAAAGAGCATCAGCTTTAAAAAAGAAGGAATGAATATATGAAGCAGGAGAAGATTTTGTGACTGTGAGATTTGCCCTTAGAAATTGAAGATAAGTTTCTAAGGAAAGCAAAACAAAGGAAGTGGCTCAGAATCAGCAGGATGGTAGACTGTAAATGTGAAACAGAGACTGAAGATGCTCTATATAGGCATGATAGGATTTGATGGATTGAAGAGGAAGTTAGGTAATTTTGTGGGACTGAAAATAGCAAATGCATTCATATTTATGAGTAAAGTGACATAGTGTAGGAAGTCAATTTTTATAACCTAAAGAAAAGATTTAGAAAGAAGAAAACAACCAACAACGTTCACAAAAGTGTGTATGGGGTAGAGGGGTGATAGGCAATATTACCAGACAAACTGAGGGATAATTTTTAAAGAACCTCCAGTGGGAGAACTGAGAATGAACTGCCTTTAAACACTGAAGTCAAGGTAGCTTGTCTTTTTTGTGGACAGTATATAAATATTGCACTTGAGGTCATAGGGAACATCTCTATGATGCTGTCATTTTACATTATAATTGTGTCCATAAAAGGCAAAACCTGAATGCAAACAGTTTCAGGATTAAACACTGCACTAGTAAAATTGTATTTTGCTCCTGTGTTGGTTGTAAGCTGACACTGACCCAGCCTAATGGTATTATTGATATTGCTATTCAGAGCACTCATAAGCTTAGAAACAAAGTTGTGTATCTCCCTTTCCTCAGGGAGACAGTAGTTTTGGTTTTGGCAAGGAATCAGTGAAGGACTAGAACAGTAATTGTGAAGTTTTCAGCAAAACTTGAGCAGTCTATGTATCAAGTAAGTATTTTCTTTCAAAATTATTACACAGTCTACAGAACTGGAACTGTCTACAACGCAGATTTACGATTGCATTCCTCATGAGTCTTTTGCAAAAGCACATCTTTGGTGGTATGCTTAATGGACAGATTGTGATTCTAACAGTGTTCTTGCTAAAAACTCATTAAGTGCTAGTAAATATGAAGGCAATGACAGAAAGCAGAATGATTAAAGGGGCAATGATGATCCAATAAAGGCAAGACGTATTTTCATTCACTGCGTAAACAGACTCTCAGTTGCCATTTTACCATTTACATATCAATCACAAATAACTTGTCTAAAAGCAAAGCATTTTCTACCTGTATACTGTAACTTCATGGGCACGCAGGCAGTGAGTAACATGCAGCAAGCATTAAATGGATAAATATGCATAAAGATTGTATTTGGCTGGGCAAGATACTGAAGCCTGGCAGAGGGGATCTTGGTGACACAACACAGCAAGCTCTGCGCGTCTTTTTGGATTAAAGACTAGATTTGTGTCTTAGCCAATATAATGTCATGTTGAGTTATGTAAATCCCATCACAGAAATGCAAACACAATGCAGCAGCAGCATTCTTTGGCATGGGCTCTTCAGCTTTTTTCCCGAAACCAATTTGATGTCTTGCTACAGATTGTTTTTCCCTTGCGGCACAACCACACTATTAGTTGAATTCAATTCTTTTTTTTCTCTGAATTATTATGATGTAAACCCCATCGTTTAATAACTGCAATGTTTAGTTTTTTTAGGAACAATTCCTTAGGACAACTAGAATGTGGATATCATAGTAAATAATAAAAATTATATTATGCAGCTGAGGAGGCAAGTGACATTCTTATTCAGCTAGCAAATATTTTACATTTAAGGCAAAAAAACCTGACTTATGGTAGGATGTAAGCTTTCATATAATCAAACAGATTTTCTAATGTGGCTTGAAGAGACAGAAAATATTGAAGACTAGCATTAACCAGTCACTGAGCTCAGTAATACCATTCCTCAAACAATTGAAGATATCTTATTTGCAGGCTTGGACTGGTTCAGAGTGCATGGAGAAGGAAAAGCAGTGCATGGGCTTATTTCACCCCTTTCCATAAATGAATAGCAAGAGGACAGAACCAGACAGATAATGGGAAAAGACATGTCAGTCCTCATCTCTGTGCAAAGCAACAGAAGAGGAAATCTTCCAGTAGAGAAAAAAAAAAGGGTTGAGGAGCAGAATAAGTCAGCAGTTGAGAATAACTACGGGTGAGTGGAAACCTGTTTTCTGGTGAGGTGTGCTGTGACTGTCGATCTCTCCTTTGCTTAAGGAATCCTAATTATGGTTCTAATCTAGCCGTAAGTGCTAGAACTGTAATACTAAGGATACAGCCTGACTACTCTGGTGGTTTATAACAAAAAAGGAAATAATTTTAGGGATGGAAGTTCAGACTTCAAGTACAGCTTTTCCATACAAGCTTAAATGATTCCTTCAAACTAAAATGCCTACAGGTGTCTTTCATTTTGTAATACAGTTAATATTAAGCCTAATGTACCTAGCATAGTAGGGAATTTTCTTTTAGGTCAGCTTTTTAGAGCCTACACTGTATGTGAGAGAGATTTTGAATTTCATGAAAAAGGATTTTTTTTTAAATGTCAACATTAAGCTGTGCAGTGCGTCCAAAAAAGATTAAGAGAACATGAAGATTATAGCATAATGTTCTTAAATTACATATACTGGAGTTTATTTTCCTTTATAATATCTTTTATGATAAACATGAAGTCATTTATCAGTGTAAAAATGTGAGCTTAATAACCTCTAGTTTGCTAATATTCTTTGATTTTATAGATCTATTTACATTTAGCTCTTTGTTCAGGAATATTGCATAGCTGTGTGGCATCTGTAACTTCTTCCACAGCCACTTTCAGTTTATAGCAAAATAAAAATTAAAATGTTATCTTCGGAAGGTTAGTACTCCCTTCAGAAGAGAGTATTTTCCAATGGCACTATAATTCTCATGCCTTAAATCTTCCTTTTCAGGATAGTTTGGTTTAGCGGGCTGGTTGACACTAATCACACGTAACAGTTGTTTGGAAATGTGCAGCAACACTGTCTGTAGAGATCTGTAAAAGCACTAACAGCTTCCAGAACTGTTTGCTGCAGGAACAGTAGGTTGATTGTAACTCTTGGCAGTGATGAAGAGGGGCATCAAGCTGAGAGAGTCCAAGATTGTCCTGATGTTAAAGGATTATCCACCTACACAAAAGACAGCTAATTGGAATACTGGATCAATGATTCAGTTTTGAAGTCACTGGTTCAGGCCACAAGTGAGATGATTTGTCTTGCCTGTAGATATTAGTTCACATGAACCCTACTTAATTTAATGACCCACCACAAAATAAGAATTTAGTTCTTATTCATCTCTGTGTCAAGAGAGATGACTCTTAGTTTATGAAAAAAAATAAATAAAAATCAAATGTGCATCAACATTATTTAGGACTAGAGCTTTATAAAAGTACATTTGCACTCCCTTACTATGAGAAATACTAGACAATTCTCAACACTTTATAACTTTGAAAGACAACATGCACAGTAGCATCTTCTCATGGGCTTACTCAGCCTTTTGAGAATGTGGACACCTTTAAATGTAGACTGACACATGGAGTAGATTTTGCCTTTAGCCACCGTAGTTGTAGAATACATGGTATTGCCTAAGTTAAGCCAACATTTCATTTAAATGGTGTGCCTCCATTACTAATGTTAAACATGTTAATGAAAACCAAAATGACTTCTCATTATTTTTATTTATTTGTGAAGTTTCTAAGTTTAAAATCAATCTGTGTAAAACATTGTAATTATATCTTAAAATATAATAGTAGATGCCTTAATTTTCTAGAAAACTGTGCTCTAAAGAAGGAAAGCAGAATGAGGAAAAAAATCCAGATCCCTGTGTTTTAACTCCCATGTAAGTATGGTAAATTTTAAACATTTATCTATCAAGACAGAAGGAAAAAAGCAAATTCAGAGAGATTATAGACATTGTCCAATAGCCTTAAAGAGTAAGACACCCTCTGGGAAGAAATGTAACTACCTCCAAATGGGATCCAGAACGACTGAAAGAAACGATTGAATGCACACTCTCGGTGTGACTGTTCAGGGTAAGAGGCAAGCAGAAGACATCACAGAATTCAGTGAAGTATTTTATTGAGGAGCTTTAAGTGCATAGACCCATATACCCTGGAGCCTAAGAAAACAAGCAACCTTTTTTTTGTGGACACAGCTGGCCCTTTATCTTCTGAAACTATCAACTCAATGGTATTAACCTTCCCTTTTGATAAAAGCACTTATTGCTTCTTGGAAAGGAAGATGGAGTTGTGGGTTCATTTACATCCTCTTATATGTTAAACTTCTAGCTCTGGGGGTGTCCAAACTACTTTCCCCTTCAGTGTCTGAAACTGAAAAATAAAAATTAATTTATTTTTTGAAGAATCAAATCTTATCAGCTCTATTCTGAGAATCCCTACTCAAAGCCCCAGGAGGTGCAACAGAGAAATCCTTAGCTCCTTGATCTTTACTGGGAACAACACAGAAGCTGAGATGATGCTGAAAAAAGAGACTCCTGCCTGAATATTTGCAGAAACAAAACTGCAGGCATTCAATAGACTTAAATGATTTTTCACATACTGTGAGGTGTACCACCTGTGTTAGGTAAACCTTCCAGGGTTGCCAGTATTAAAATTCAGATTTAGATGATAAAATGAAGTCTTACGTTAGAAGTTTGAAATCTTTTGTTTGATTTTAGTTTGATATTTGTTAATTTTTGTCAATCTCTAACATAGACAGAAAAACAATAAAAGAAAGTTAGAAAAACCTAGGGAAAAAAATCATGAAAGAATCTCCTTTGTCTGCTCTGTTAGAAAGTGTGTATGTTATGATCTTCTTACGGAAATCCATCAAATTTTTGTTTTCTCAACAAGAAATGTATCAAAAAATCTAAAAGAAAATCTCAACCAATTATATGTTGTAAAAATGGATGAAGATTTTTTTAAAATATTTTTAAAATAGCTTTAACAAATACAGAAAAAAATCACAATATTCAAGGGCAGAGAAAGTAAAAATTGTCAATGGCAAGAGCTTCACACTTACATGAAATATTACTGTTGGTTTTTGGTCATAAGAACGATAGCATCACTTGCAAAAGAGCAATGAATCATATGTAGAAGGCTTGGGGGAAAAAAAAAAGTTTTCATCTACCCATTACTTTGTTATTAACTGGAGAAGTTATCACCTTATCTTGGAAATCTCCACTCCATCTGGAAGCTACTCCATGGGTGAAGGATCTATGAAGTTGTGCTCCAGTGGAAGAAATACATTGATGTGAAAGCATCACCACACCTGATATACGATGCACTAAGCTTTGATTTCATGATCTCATGCAGACTGCACAAATATCACTCAGTACAGCTTTTACTAGGAAATGACAGTCAGGAGCAGATGAATAACAGCTATATATCCTGTAATTTCAAAAGCTTACTGGTTGTGTTTTAATTCATTCAGTTGTTTGGAAGTTTTACTTCTGAGAGGATTAAAACCTTACTCGAAACGACAATATAATGATACACCTGAATATTTACCTCAGAGTAGTCTTTAGTGAAGGGTGAGTTTATTTTCCTTAAAAACATAGGTAGAAGTTAGGTGTTTTAAAAATCTGGATATTTAAATCTGTGTATGAATGAAGAGAGCAATGCTTGGAGCTAGTACCTGAACTACATTTAAAACAAAACAAACAAACAAAACCAAACTGGGTCTAAGGCATATATTGCATTGATAGACATTGAAGCTATTACTGAACTGAGAAAGAAATTATGGTAACATCCCTAATAATATACCTGATAAGAATTTCACCCAGGTCCCCCTGAACCTTGATTTTTAACCTTTACTGTTTTGTCAAATTTTGGGCTACTTTTCACAGGGTTGACACAAGCTCCCCAATGATAATTCCCTGCCAAATTTCAAAACCCTTTGGAAAAAAATAGAAGCAATCAAACTGTTCAGACAAAGGATTAGCAAACCAGTTCTCGTGAAGCCACATAGTATTTTAACTTCCCTGTCTCCTTCACCAGAAACAAAGGAACCATCTGTATAGAAAATGCAGGTAACTAGGAAGGCTTCATCCAAAGAGCTGAATTTTGGAAAAGTTGCATGCAACCAAAAAGAGTCTTAAAAATGAGACATGCTGGAATACGGTGCTTTGCCTCATTTATTTATCATGGGTTCTACACTAGTTTAGCAGAATTAATTTGTACAAATGCACTTCAGGACCAAAATCAACATTTTGGGCCTGGCATGGTTTCAGATCAGGACACATAGATCCATACTGTATACCTCTTCTGGTCAAATCAATGAAGTAAGTTATTAATTCTTTATGTGGAACAGTTACTAAAGCAGAGCAAATGTGCAGTTTGTGCCTGTCTTACTTGATTAGTAATTAAATATAAATCAGCTACTGAAGTTATTCCTACACTCTTTTTCTGGAAAGAAAAGCTAGAAAGTTTCCAGAAATAATATCTAGCCCAGATAATACATCACTGAAACATTGCTGTTGGAAGATGCTGTAATAATGCAATTCAAACTTGATGACATCACTGGCTTGGGACCAGTATTCACAAGTCTTCTGATACATCCTTTTATAAACTGTGTTATGTATTCCTTTAAATTCAGAGGAGTGCTTCTTGGGTTACCTATAATAATGTGATGTGATTTCTTTTAGCAGCCTAGGAAAGAACTTGGATTTGAACCTGTGGCCTTTATCTTACTTTCAGAACAGCATTTTTTCTCAGAGTTGAAAAGGATGAAACTTACAGTTCTGCCATTCCCAAAGATCAAATTCCATGTGGAGCCTTGAATAAGTTCAACAGAGGTATAGTATACAAACATATTAAAACATAGAGTCTGAGGTTGTAGCCATTATCTCTCTAATTATTTTTCTGAGAAATGTAAAAGTAGTAAAATGTCAGTAAATCCCATTTACTGTCAGAAAAATAATTTTCTTACAGAATGTCAGTTATTTTTGACAGCAATATTTTTTTTTCCTAAAGAATTGGTATTTTTTCTAGTCTTTTCATGATTTCTCTGTAGATTTTATCTTAAGAGAAGCATAATCACTAATGTAATTATATTTGGAAAATGTTCTCTTCACTGTTATTTAAAAGGCACATATGTGTGGCAGCTTGTTCTATCATAAAATTGTATCTAGTTTGCTGATATTAAAACTGTGATTTAATATCTAAGTCTGTGTGACGACTGAATCTAGTTAAAGATGGGCAATAGCTTTTAGTTAAGTGCACATACTAGTTACAAGGACTTTGTTGTGATAAATTCCTCTCTGTTTTCTCTATAAACATATGGCTTCATCCTGCGATGTGTTGACTGTCACTTGGAATCGATGTCTTTATAGATTGTGCCAGCCATCTGAAAACAGTGTTTCAGCTTTTATTAACATCCCATAAAAGCACTGAAAATGTGTTTAGGGAAAATTAATAATATGAAGAGTGTTCAATCTCACAAGGAGCATTTACTGAGAAAAAGCTTATAGGTATAGCAAATCTTCCAAATGAAAACAAAAAAAAATAAATCCAAACTACTCTATGTCCTAAAGTGCTATTTATTTTGTATAAATTTAGCAATATATTCTTCCATGTGTCAGAATAATATAGCAAAGTGGCAAATATATATTCTTTATATGCCTAAACTAATGAATTAGTTTCAAAAACACAAACTTCTTGGTGCTAAAAGCATTAATTTATGTATTCCTTACAGCAGAAACAGTGATAGAGAGCAACTTTGTCTCTGTGTTCCTTATTCTGTCATCACACCATGCCTTTTATTTTGATTTTCTAGTGAGCACAGAGAATGCCACAAGCCTAATGGATGAATTAAACCCATTGTAAACTTCATCAGTTACAATTCACTAGTAGAAATATCAAGAAACAATGTCAAGACTATATCATAATTATGGTAATATCATAATTGCTTTCTGTAAATATTTTTTGATAATATTTTGAGCTATGTTATCCTAACATGATCAGCTGTCACCTGAATGAAGTACCTTGTGGAGGAACTAAATAGTTGTGATAAGATTTAGAGCCAGTTCTAACTGGTTTTAACACCTGAAATTAGTTCTAACCCTCTTTTTCTAATAGACTCTACACAAGCTTTCCACAGTTCATATATTTATTCATACATCTAAAGAGGGCTGACTAGAAATTTTAAAAATACATTATTGCAGGTCTGTCAAATCTGAGGTTTTTATACGTTTTTTTCTTGAAATGATAGTTTCAACAAAGCATTCATCAAGATTTCACCAGAATCTCTAGCTGAAGTCAGAAGTATCTAGCTTATTGACTCTAGAGGCTTCACTGCTCTACATACTGTAAGAGCACCATGGACAATAGCCTTTTTCATCTGTTTCTGTCCTCTTCTTTCTCCTTTTAATATTGTTTTCCATCCAGCCCTGCAACTGAGAAGTGGAAGACCAGCCTGCATGAGCTCTGAAGTTGAAGTAACCTCCAATTCTCAAAGGCAAAGTCTGGTCACTTCACCTCTGTGTGCCTGTTTACCTTGTTATTTCACTCTGAAGTTCAGGTAAGCTATATTACAGGTGGTAAACCACTTAAAAAGCAAACAAACATGCACCCCTTTTCCCTACTCAGTCTAGAATTAATATAAGAACTTCACTAGAAAAGAGTGTTAAAGGGCATAAGATCTTTATCTTTCATCCTTAGATTGTCTAACAGCTCTGAATGTCCTTTAGTCCCTGGAGAAAATGAAAACACCAATAGCATTTCCCTGAATGTAGACTGGCATTTTTGAATTATGTTCCAGTTGTGATGGATAAATAAACTTTTTATATGTGGTAATTTAAAAGTCAAACAGCAATAGTATTGAATCTGCTATTTAAGGTGCTAAGCACTCAATTGTTTTCTTTTGCAGTCCATTAGCTGCAGTTAAGTTTGAAGGCACTGCTGTATGACAAACTCTACTGCAATACAGGAAGATACTTACTAAAAAGTATCTTCTTATAAAAAGTTTATTATTTATCTCAACAGCATCTCCTATAATCAGGAGGATTCCATTTGTAATTACTTTTACATTGCAATTGCCTAGCATTTCATGGAATGTTTTATATGTTCATTGCCACCAGGAAAATACAAAATGCTTCAGCAGTAGAAAGTCTGCCAGTTATCATTTTTGGTTTGGGGAAAAAATGTGCAGGAAACAATATCAAATTTCCCATTTAACATAACTGACCATCAAAGCTTTTATGCAGACTTAAGGTAAGGTAAATAATGTGATCAGCTAATAACAATCTTCCTTGTAATTCCTTTTCCAGAGCTTCATGAATAATTTTAAGAATTATTTAATGTGACACAAAGCATTTAATTAGATCATAAGCAAAAGGAAGAAAACACTGTCTCGCAGAGAATTCACACGTTTAGCTAGCTGTTAAACATTTCTATATACCAGAACGTATGGTACCTTCTAACAGCAAGGTATTGTATGAGGAGTCCTGATTTTTGGCACTAGATGATTGCAGTCTGAGAACTCTTAAAACACAGGTCTTCCAAGTCAGTAAGACTTCTTTATCAATCTTGATTTAAAATAAATAAATAAATAAATAATTTTCTATTGTGGCTAAGTTTTTAATTACATGTTACCGTGCGTCATCTCATAATATTTCTAAAACAGCAGCATAGAAGTAGTAGGTACAAGAAACTGTTCTTCACTGAAGAGAAACAAGACACATTCCTGCAGTAATGGAAAATGTTTACTTCAGTAAAATTTTCATGAAAGTCATATTTCTTTGCATTTAGAAGGTATATTTTAAAAATATTTTACGGTTCTTTTATTTATTTGTACATTATATGAAATAAAGTAAATAGAGAATGGGTCCAAGATTACTTAATATTCTAAAACTATGTGAAATGCAATCAACGCAAGCATATAATCATCGTACTATACAAACACAAGTGACTCATTTATTATTATTTCATTACTTTAAATAACATAAATTACTGCAACAATAGTCTTCAAACATGTAACAGCTGAGAACAAAATTAAAACAAAAAAGAAGTCAAAGGAAAGTAACATGTTACATTAAAAAGTAAAATTAAAGGCTAGGAACTAGAAATCAATG
The DNA here is from genome assembly GCF_000691845.1 of Merops nubicus. NCBI lineage: Eukaryota > Metazoa > Chordata > Aves > Coraciiformes > Meropidae > Merops > Merops nubicus. The sequence goes on from NW_008610095.1 coordinate 21,249, forward strand.
CCCCAGTTATCACTGTGTACATAAGTGTTAAAGTTAATTAATTATAATTAATTTAACTTTAATTTATATTGAATTGCTATTATTAATAATAATGCAAGTTCTTTGAGTTGAATTAACATAATGCTCATATGTCAATAAACTCAAGAAGGCAAGAAAGAAAATACCAAGGGGACTGTAAAGTTTCATTATTTTCTTTCCAAGGCTAGACAATAAATTTCAAGCAGTGACACACTGAAAGGCTCTAGCTTTGTTCATTTGGGTTGCACTGTTTTTGACATTAGCTGTCAGTCCTCTGCTTGCTGGCCTTTTAAATGCAAAATAATGCTCTGTTGTCAGGCCTCTTACAGCTGAAATAACTTAATAAACATTTACTTGTAGCTATTCTTTTAATCCATAGAGTACATGGCTTGCCTTCTTTCAGACAATGCAATACACAGGGAACACAACTGATCAGCCCTGGCTTCAAGTAGCTTCCCCTTCCCTGAGTAACTGAGACTTGTCAGGATGAAGTGACCATCATGTCCCTCTTCTGAATGCTATTGAAACCTTCTTAGCCTGAACTGGGGTTGGGAACTGCATCAATGGGAAGGTTTAGAGACATAATCTATAAAGTAAGTGAGAGTGCTGTGAAAGAGGAGCTCCTCTCTTAGGTTTGTCAGAGAATCTGGTAATATAGTCACTCATAAAATCAGAAGTGTTCCTTCAACTTACATTGTACTATTTTTCAGTCTTGGCTTGATGTCAAGTTTTGCTCAGCATGTGAACTGCTAGCTAGCATGGTGCAAAAGCAGAGTAACATTAGAAAAAATTTCCCAAAGTGCATTTTTTTAGTGAGCAAATGTTCATGGTGCTTCTTTCTGTAGGCTTTCTGCCTGCTCTTGAAGCAGTTTCTGTTACTATGTCATTTGGAGTTCAACAGCTCTTTGCCTTGACATGTACAAAAGTACCAGCTGTTGAAAGAGCCAGTGGTTGTGGACAAGACCATCTAGGTTATTGGAGTTTCTTCTCATCTTTTTAAGATTACAAATTACTTAGTTTCCTTCAATCTGCATCATTCTTTCCAGAATCATTGAATTGGTTCTCAGATAAATGTTGTCATTTGTGTAATAGATAAAGCTCAGTAAATAACCTGATGTAATTTGAATGGAAATGCTTAGAGGAGAAAGCCTGGGGTGACTTTAGGACAGTTGCCATTACATTACACTGTGAGAAAATAAGGAATGTCATTTTGCTGGGAGCCACTGAAAGGCCCTTAGCTCTCATCATAGGTAGGAACTGAGGGTGATGTAAGTGCTACATTTAGAGTTTAAAACAATGAGTTTAGGCTGCCTAAGATTGCCTTCAGACTTGGTGTATAATTTTCTGTAAAGGAACCTACGTGAACTATACTTAAGGGTACCACTTTGGAGAGGACCAATAACTCCTTTTTAGGCCAGTTCCCACTAGGTTATTTTGTAAGGAAATAAGGAAAGGATTTTCAGATAGGTAAAATATCTTATATGGACTTCTTCCTGAAGTACCAGTGGGAGGAAAATTGTTATATAGTTGTTAGGTTGCTTTCTGTGAGAACATAATGAATGCCACTATGGTGCCTTCCAGGCACATGGCAGAGTCCTACCTAGCAGTCCCTCCATTGCTGCTTTGACTGCAGAAAATCTTAGTGACAGGGTCACTATACTGTGGCCTTTTCATGTTCTGTGGCAAGTAGAGGCCCAGGCATTATCCACCAAATGAAATGCCTCCTGTCTGTCAAAGGGTTTCAGCTCTTCCCTGAGGGCACTTATCGCTCACTGCGAAAACAGGCTCAATACAGTGGCATATCATTTAAGAGGATTTCTCTGAGCTTCAAACTGGAATGAAGGGTTCTGCTCCTTTGATGAGGCTTTGAACCTGCAACGTTGTGTTTGCAAAGCCTATGCTTGCAAAGTCTGTGCTACCACCACCACTTTCTCCCCATGTTATGGGTGTGCTTCAGGAAGAGCTAATCCACGTTCCCATTCCATGAATTTAAAACTAAGTGGGGCTTGGAACAAGCATTAAACTTTTACCTCAGGTATTCAGTAGTAAAACAGCATCCATATGTCACTCTGGTTCCAAAAGTAGATAAGGCACTCAGCTGCATTCTTTAATGCAAATCCCTCTAAAACCTTATATGCTATTAGTAGTCTGCTAGTTATTTGATGAAAGAGAAAATTAACTTTTCAAAGAGCAATGCAAAAAATAGAACTGAGTCTATTACACCAACCAATCCAATATTCTGCACAATGAGATAGTGTTTCTTTCTACTCATTATGCTTAGCAAAAGCAATCAACAGAAGCCTGAAATGATAATTGTACAGAAATGAGATCTGATTAAAGCAGAGATCGGCAGGTATTGGAAATAACCCACCTATCTCTGAAAGAAAATTCAAAGTCTGTACAGTGCAAGTGTTGTATTGCTTAACTAAACGTTGCAGGCCTGGTTTTCTATCTAGTTAAATTTGCTGTGGATTAAGACAACTGTGATCATAATGGGCATGTGTCAGTTTAAAAGTGAAGTAAATAATACGAGAATTAAAGCCATAATATTAATTTAACTCAAAGACTAAAAATACACGTTAATGTTGTGATCTGTCACTTATTCCAGCCCAAAGCATTCAGGAAGCTACAGTAAATCAGAAGTTAATTCCGGGTTACACCAAGGTTAATTACAGAAGATTAAAATGGTATTGGTTTTGCCCATAAATTCTGCAGCAACAGTTATTAACCATTTGGTCTTTATCTAAAATTACTGGATAATACAAAACTGTGCCATTCACAATCCTGTATTGTATTTGCACTAAGAGAAGTGAAAAAAAGATATTTCAGATACTATTATTTGAGAATTGCTAGTGAGTGGCAATCTGTCAGGGAAATTGCTCCTTTAAGAATAAATTGAAGTAAGTGGAAAAGATGTGTGAGATGCTTGTGTGTGCTTTTCACATACCCACAAACAGGCTAGAGACTCAGCATGTTCAAGATTAACTTGATAAATAGCAGCTCCTTTTCCAGCACATGCTGCACTGAATCTGCTGAATATAGGGAGGGATGGAGGGAAATTTCATCACAGGGAAAAGATGAGAGGGTAGATCTAAAGTATGCCTAACTCCTATCTTTCATAACGTGAGATGATTTATGTACACTCCATCTAAACTCTACACAATGCCTCCTCTCTATTCCAGCACAGCAACTGCATTTGGAAATTATTTTTGTGTGTTTATTCTCTTTTATTCCTTCTTCAGTCTTCTTCTCCCTCTTTCTTTTCACTTCATATGAAGCAAACCTTTTCCTTCTTGGGTTCCTACTGTTTTACCCCCACATTGCACAGGGAGTAAATTTCAGTTCACTTCCAAGGGAGAAAGAAAGACTGAGCTGAGGGGTCTTCATCAAGAAATCATGGGGGATATGGGAAAAATCTCACAAAGCAGGTTTTTCAGGTGCTGAAGAGGCTGAGGTTGGAGGAAAAATAGAATTATGGCTGAGAGACTACATGTAACTGGAGCCTTTGTGGTCATGTTAGTTTTCAGCAGCAGCTACAAAAGGGTTGTACAAGCTGAAAGGGTTTTTGTGGATGAAAGGAAAGGGTAAATCTCTTTTTAGGCACAGACAAATCATATAACCTGTTAGCCTCTACAAGCTGCTGCAAAAGGCAGCTGAGTCCTTACACCTATTCTTGGTGCCCATTCTGGGATTGATCCATCTCCTAGGTGGACCTAAGAGAAAAATGGTACTGCTGGTGTGCAGAAAGAGTACTATCTAGCCAACCTCTTTGTCGTATCACCTCTGCAGGACTATGGTGGAGATTTGATTTAATAATGGCAGTAGAGAACGGATATTTGTTAGAAAACGTTTGTCTGAGAGAAGACATGGGATTAGCTGTGCTGTTGATTATACCTGAGCTGTGATATGACCAAGAAACTGTGGCCACAAGTGTATGATTGCTTTTTTTTTTTTGTACACAAAAAGTTTGCAATGGAAAACATTCAGCTGAATCTCAGCTTTGACGAAACAAAAGCTCGAAGTGAACATGTTTGTGCTAAAGAGAAAAGAGAACTAAAATGGGGAAAGGCAGGTAAAGAGGCTGAACCACTTAGGGAAAGGACAATTTTCATTATACATCCTGTATTTTGGGGAAAGTACTATATAAGGTGAAAATACTGGGAGACTTCTTATTAGGTAGAGTGTTATTTATAGCAAATGAGACAAGATCTGTCCATAATTGCTCAGATACAAGAAGGCTTCCACCATCTGTAAGCTGCCAATCATTTCTTTGAAGCCATAATCCTTAAAAATATTTAAATAAAGACTAGTCAAGGTAGAGCTGTGGATGTAACTACAGTGGCAGTCAACAGTAGAAATATTCTACAGCAAATAACTCTGTCAGTGAACCAGCTGGAAGAACAGGCATAAAACCTAGATGAAGACAACAAGATAGTTGACTCTTAAAGATGTCAGAAGAATAGGTAGAGACCTCATTTTCAGAAAACCATGGGTCAAGTAATGCATATGATCTGTTTTAAACTGATCTGGATATGTCATTGAGTGACAATAATTCTTTTATTTTAGGATCTGGGAAGTGACAAGTTCTGCCTTCACCTTACAAAGCCATTCAGCAGAAATGTCCACTGTGGATAAGAGGCAATCAGCTGGTGAGAACAGCTTGCTCTACATACACAGTATATCTGCTTCACCACGTGCAGGGAGTGATACAGTCTCAGAAATTTCAGGTAAGTTCAGTTTCTTTGGACTCTGACTCATCCTTATTGTCCCAAAGGTGCACATCTCAACATTTTCTCACACAGCCACTGCTATTCTGCCTTCAGCTTTTATCACAAGTAGGTTGTGATAAAATGTATTGGTGTAGGTTGTGATAAAATGTAATTAATGTCATTTATTAACATTTACATGCATTAATTTTTTTTCAATGGGCACACTAGAAGAATGTACTTTGTAACATTTGTATTTGCTGCCTGTCCTTTGAAGTTTGATGCTTTAGTCTGGTCTTTAGAGCAGCTGCTTAATGTTGATCATACATACGAAGTATCAGAATTAGGCTTGTAAGAGAGAACACCATGCAAAAAGGATGTCAGTGATACAAAGCAAATGCTGTTCTTTACAAAACTACAGAAACTAAGGAATGCTTCCCATAAATATTTATTGAGGACCAAAATTGTGCAGTACTTCTGCCACAAGGGACTTGTATTCTAAAAGCAGCATGGAAGGAGAAAGCTTCTATGCATTTTTCTGTCTTCCCCTTTCAGACTGTGCATATTCACAATGACATCCATTTGCTACATTGCATTTAATTTACATATTTGACTGCTTCATCTGCATGAACCTCAATTATCTATCTTTGTGATGACTTGCCTCATTCCAGCTCTTGTGAAGGAACTATAATTTTAAGAAAGAAAGAAATGGATGGGGGAGAAAAGAAGGTAAATTCCAGTTCTAGGGACACAAATGGCAGAGCAATCCTGATTTCGTGTTCAGGATCAACAATAATCTTTCCCAGGCTATAATTTTAAGGCTACACAGTTTGTATTCTTTTGGCCTTTAGAGGTGAGGATTTTGTGTCACTGTAAATAAGACAGAGTCTTCTATTAGCTGCAATATACTTTTATGTTTGGTGCTAGGTATTGTCTATTCTACTCTCTTTACTACTTTACACCTACCATCTGAATTGTGCTGGATGCCTTTTGACAAACAGACATGCAAAGAGGTAGAAAAGAGGTAATTTAAACTGGATTTGAGGTTTCTAAAAGTATTCTCAATGGCCTAAAGATTGTACGTATTTTTGTGACTTTTTCCCCAAAATACATTTTTTGCTGGAAAAAAAAAAAAATCAGATTTAATGGTTTTGGGTTTTTTTTAATTAATTTGAGAGTTGTTATTCTTTTTCCATGAGATTTTTGTAAAAATAAGCCAACAGCAATTACTATACCTGGGTTTAAAGGGAAAATAATAGAGAGAAAAAAATCACTGAAATTATTCTTTTTTAAGAGAAAAATTAGTCATAATGTGTATTTTCCTGTGTGTGGAACTTTGGAACTTCCAGAGTATTAACCCCCTAATAAACAAACAAAAAACTCTCACATCCTCCCCCAAAATTCCCACAAAAAGTGTTCTGAAAGATTCCAGACTCCAAAATTGTTTACCCTCTTTAACAAAGGGACTTTACAATGCACATTTCTGTATCCTATCATCTCTCACCTGTTTGTATTATGTTAGGATCATAAAAAAAGCTTAAGAATGAAAGAAGTGATCTATTCATTTTATATCTTGATGCATACTAATTATTTTTATACTAATAGCATTCACTATTCTGTTCATTCAAGTACTACGAGCTTTTTTTTATTAATATCTGTGACCAAAAAGAAACTGTCAAAGTTAAATACTTATGTCAAACCTGGGTAATTACACCTATTGCTTCTGTTTCCTTTTCTCTATAATGGCACAAAACTTATGGCTACCATCTTGTCTAGTCAATCTCCAAAGCCTGCCTATTTATCTCAAGGCCCCAGCAATACAGGTTCTTTCTGTGACCTGTAACCTTTTCTCCTAGATTTTACTTTTCCCTGAAGAAACAACACCATATAACTTCTTTTTTCACTAACTTGTCTCTATAGGTATTACTGAAAGAAAGATTAAATCAGCCCACCCTGCCCCCAACCAAATGCCAGCCCTACACAGTACTATCTGAAATATATTAGGAATAAATAATCATTCTTATTAATGCAACAACAGAGCTGAAAAATAGTCATTTGACAATCCTCTACAAACCTACAGCTCAAAGAATTACCAGCTGTGATAAATGTATATTAATAGTCAGGTGTATACCTAGTTATATATATTTTATAGCCAGCAAACATCAGGATGTAAAGAGCATAAACCTAACAGCCCATAGAACAGCCAACCCACTGATAGCTCAGTAACAGACAGTTAAAGACACTCTTAAATCCCCATTTCTTCCAATTTCCCATGTATATCCACAAGTAGGCAGTCTGATCCTAAATGAAATACAGGTTTTGTTAAAAAAAGCACTTTCCAAGTTGTCACTGGATACTTCACAAAAATGCATTATATTTTTTTTCCATAGAAAACTGAGCAATGCTGCTTCTTACAGAGAGTTGCATTTTAATGTAATAGATGTAGCCAACTGGCAGCAAGGTCAAAAACAGCTATTCCAACTTGCAAGGCCAGTTGCCAGCTGTAACAGATTTGTCTTTCATGGGATTAATGTTCTACAATCACTTGTACCAAAGTAGGTAATTGAAAATACTTTTTTTTTTTCCCCCTAAATTATTTTGGCAATGTGGATTTCTATCCTAATTTTAGCAAGCTGTTGTTCTGTAAACATTTTATTTTCATATGACACACCCAGGATTAAAGGGAAGTAAAATAATTTTCTGATGCATTAAAACACAAATGGGCTTTGCTAGAAAAGCTGTGTAAACATTGCGACAAAGGTGGTCCCTGTGCAGTAATGGCACAGAAACAATGCATAAATTAATATGCTATGTGCTATTCTCTTTGCCAAAGTAGCTGAGGAAAGGTGATAAAAAGGGTAAACTTGAACACTTTTCTAGTTTTAGTTCTGATTGCTACAGATTAACATACATGTTGAGGTCTCCAGGCTACTCTGAGACAGCACTGCCTCAGGAATGCTGCAGAAGTGTACTTTATTTAGCCAGCATCCTTGAGCTGCACTCTGTACAATGAAATAATATCAGAAAATCTGGCTGTGTAGGCTGTGCATCTAGAAAATCTTGATTGCTCTGCCTCCTCACTGACCACTCAAAGTTGAAAATAGCTTATCTTATTTTGGATATGCAGGGGGAACATAGTTAAATATGATGAATTATATAGTCTTAGCAATTGCTGTCAAAATCTTGTTATTCTAAGAGAAGAGAGATGTAAAATACTTGCTTGAATTTACAAAAGAGACAATAGAAATGAAAAATAAAGAAAAAGCTATTTCGAAGTAGTTCCTATGAAATCAGATAAAAAGAACACAGAAGCAAGAACAACAGTCATGGGGTTTCTACCTTCTTTCTTTGCTATGAGTATATCCATAGCAGTTTAAACATGCACTGACTTAGTCTCAAAGAGAAATCAAGGAAGAAAGAAGATGCTTTTCCAGGCTGAGGGTAGAATTTCATCCTCCAGCCCTACAGCTTCATAGATTAAGGGAGCTGGGAGGACAGGCAAGGTCATGGGCAAGCTATGGTCTTTACAATTAATCTATCATCTTGGACTTACTGTTTGCTGCTCCAACAATGTATGTGCTCTAGAAATCTATGTACATAAGTATGTTTAGCTTCAGAAGAAGCAATCATTGCAAATAGGATACATAAACCTGTCTGGTTTAATATTTTCCTTGTCTTATCCAGATCCATTTTGATGTGGTTTTATTTTACAGTTCTGCAGTTCAATGCAATCATGAAGTCTGGTTCAGATTTCACTGCACTGTTATAAACTGGAAATAGTAATATAAAATAATTTGAGCTTACAGGAAAAACCTGCAGCAGTAATTAGCTACGGAGATCAGAGCTACAAAATTATGGAGACGAGTTTGTACAGATACAACAAAAGTCAATAAAACGTGACACATGCTGGCTGAGGGAGACTGAAATCAAGGACATTTTGGTATCCCAGTAAACCCTACCGTGGCAGGAGGAAAATCCTGAAAAAGCAAACAGGACTAGACACTAGCTTAGTCAAACTGGGAAGCCTCAGGTCACCTTCTCCAGGGGCAGTCATCTACTGTACTGCAGGATGACAAGTGGTAAGGCTGTCAGTCTTCTTGATGTGGTACTGAAAATAACTACTCATGCAAAAGCTGAATATCCAAAGATCAGTCAGTGTGATGAGAATTTGAGAACCTAAAATTGTTTGGGAAGATGCCAACGGGTATCAGTGCCACTCATACGAATGCATTTGTAATCTACTACTGACAGATCAGGAATACATAGGGTAGAGGACCTAGGGCTCTCTACATGTCCTGAAAGAGTACTGGATCACAGGCAGAAGCATAGAAATTCGTGATAAAATGTGGCTTAATGATTGAAAGTCCATAAGAAGAAATACCTGTGGTCAGATTCTCCCCATGATGTAAACACTCATCATTGCTGTCAGAAATCACATACAGAAGAACTGAAGAATGAAGTGAGGAAGGCATTTTTGTATTTTCTGTCAAGACAGAGATGTTTCATGGGAGAAAAGTGTAGGATTGTGAAGTTTTCATCCTAATTCTTGTGTAATGCTGCCTCAGAGAAAATGTAAAGTTTTCACTGAGATCATGGACAAGCTAAGCATTGACCCTTTGTTTATTTCCATGAACGGTTGCTACCATTTAATGTAAACATAAAATTCAAACGAAAAAATGACAAATGCTTGTGGTAACAAAACTGATGATGTTAGGATGGAGGCAGGTAAGAGGTCTTGGGAGATGATATTCTGATTTTCAGCACAAATCCATCCCTAGATTACATTAATGGTTTAGGGCTTTTTGTTTTATAGTAAACTGGTTTTCAAATTATTCTATCTATAGTCTGTGGCTGCCAGTAGTGGATATAAAAAGGAGATTATTACATTTCAGTGAGGTAACTGTATTTTGACCTTTGAGATGGTTTCTTTTGTAATGAATGAATGAACTATAACAAAAACAGTAAATAATTTCATTTTTACAAAGTATTTGACCAAGGAAAGTAGATCTGCAAGGCTCCGACTAATATTTTATAGTGTATGATAAATTATTAACTCATCTTCCTATCTAACCTAGATAGGACATGGTATTTTCATAGTCACATACTGATTCTATTGGTTGCAATTGATTCCCTCACTTTTTAACAATCCCAAATGAGTTCTATGGATCTAAAATGGATCTAAAAGAGTTGTTCATTGCTTTTATCTTTGCACACTCTCAGATAGAATATCTAAATCTATTAAAATGTTAATTTAGTTTTTTGATTAAACATAGACGGAATGCTATATTCGGAAATGGGAGATGATAAAATATGGCATAAATTGATAAACCTCTATTTAAGGTAGGACACTGGGTTTCTCTCTGAATGGTATTGATTCATTCATTTGAAGCTGGATTTGGTCATTTGCAGTGACAATACTGGTGAATATTTCTTGGGTTACTGAAAATTAAACTGCAGTGAAAGGAGTCCTTAATAAGGCTCTGCTCATAAGAATATTGAATTCATGTTAAAAGGAGCAAGGAATCTATATTAGGAGAAAATGATGTGAACTAGCTACAAGATGAGACTTCAAATGTGTTTTTTAAATTACTTCTCAAACTTAGCATGAAAAATCGTAGCTCAACATTTTAGCTTATTTTACAAGGACTTCATGGGAATAGGCATAAAACATTTGAAACACAAGATCTTCACATCTTAAGCACTTTAGATCTTTAAAATGTAAGCAATTGAAATTTTAAAAGAGGATTTACTTTTCCTTTTCTGTGCATAATAAGCAACAGCAGACAATATTTTTAGTGCTAAATGCAACATATATCATCCTAAAACATCTTTAAATTGGAAGACTATCATTAAATGTCCATATTTAGACATATCTGGACAAGTGATTTGACTAAAATACTGAATATCATGTTAACTTTTCTCAAAACCAGGTGACTTATATGTACTACTAAAATGAAGTTTGACATTTCATGAACATTTTCAGTGATGGTTTTCAGAGTTCCTTAAAACTGTGAATCACTGAGATACAGTGTTTCAATACACTGGGTTTCCCTGTTGTGAGCAAATGGTTATGTCCTGGTTAGATATAGTGTTAAGAGAATATTACTATGAAATTGTAGGCTATATTAAAGTCGAACCTGGTAATATCAACTCGGGAAAGCCTTTTGTTTTGTATTTAAGTAGATAGCCCAGTAACTGTGTAGAAAGAAAAAATATGTTAAAGAAGAAAGTGATGTACACTGAGCAGTAGATATATTTTAGACATTTTCAGCAGAGTTATCACTACTCTGGGGATCCTCCAGTGCTCTAGAGTAGGAAAAGAAAGTGAAATCAAACATTCCTTAGATCTCTACTTCATATCTTCTTGCATAGTGACTACATCAGGATCAGAGGCTAATGATGTTGAGAGAGTTGAAAATTACGCACAGTGATGTTACATTCTAAGATAGATCTATCTCCATTAGCTAAGTTTGGGTTATAAACTCAAAAGAAGGGAGACTTTTTTGTTCAATTTTAATTTTAAAAAATATACGCCCCACCACAGTCAGGAAAATATGACCTTTGAAGTATGAATGTCAAGACAGAAATGACAACTAATTAAATTAACCTAAGCTACTCCTAAATATATTTAAATAAAGAAATAAAACTACTCTTTCCTTAACTGAATGTCAAGATGAAAGAATGCTATGTCTCAGCTAAGACATCAAAGCCTTTGAAGGAGTTTGGAGAAGAAATGGAGTGCTAATTCTTATTGAAAGCAGAAGTATTGCTAAGGGAGCCACTTCTTCTAAACCATATGTCTTTGACATAAACTGGCAATAAAGGAGAAAACTACTGCTGAGAATGTGAGAAAAGCAGCTGAAATGCTTGCTCCTTTTCAGAGATATTCAAATAATTTGACCTCATTGGAGATACACTGCACGTCTCTTATTTTGAGGCTCATATAATCTGTTGAATTGAGCTTGGCACTATTCACTCTGTTAGAAGCAACAGAATACATTTGAATGTAAGCTATAACAATAAGATTATAGTATTACTAAGTGGAATGAAATCATCAGCAGAGTTCACTTGGGAGTTTATTTGGCACCTATTCTAAATGCAGGACTCGGGAGCATTGTGGTAAATTCCCAGATCTGAGTCTGTGTGTTTTGGTCTATTACACGTAGATGTGGCACTTAGGGAGCTGCTTTAGCAATGGACTTGGCAGCTTTAGGTTTACAGTTGGACTCAATGACCTTAAAGGTCTTTTCCCACTTAATCGTTTCTGTGATTCTATGTACATCCTAACTTCATGTGACAACTAGACAATCAACTGCTCTTCCTCAGTAGTGTGGTTATTATTTGAAAGCTACAGAAGGTTTTGGTTATTTTCTAGATCTGTCATGCGTTTTGAAAGAGATTCAAGGAATACTTTAGCCAGCATCCTTCCCTCAGTGTTTGGGTTGGGTGTTCTCAAACACTGGGATTTTATCCTCTACTATACAATGGAGATGTTCTCCATTTTTTTTTGCTGGTATGATTCAAGGAAATCTTTTCTAGGAAAGGCTTACTGCTGCTCTGTGAGAAACTGCACCTAGAAATCAACATGCTGTAAATGCAGTAAACAAAAAAATGTATTATGAAAAAAGAAGGATTTCTGTCAAAAGCTACAGAGCTGTAAATAAAAGTTTAACAGTTGAAGCTGCATTACACAGCTAAATTATTACATTTGATAATTCTATATCTTCACTGGTTTAGGGATTGAAAGACTGTTTTTCCTTCCACTCCAGTACAGAAGTTCCATGACCAGCTTTATTTAAACTCCCTCTTTCACCCTCTGAAGCTTGAATTAATTTCTGCACATTAGAATAACTTTAAAGGAGCCACCTTATTCCTTCTCTCTTGATAATCAGCCCACTGCCTTTTGGTAAGGGTACCCATCTTAGAAAAATGATGAATAGTGGAACTCAAATATATAGGCAATGGCCACGAGGTTTGTCTGTCTACTCAGGCTTGATTTTAGAAGGAAATGGCAGTTTTAGCTTTATTTTGCCTGGAGTTTAACCTGGAAGGAATCCATTGACAAGGTCTATCATACCCTCTTTAGAGTATGTAAGTGTTCCTTAGACTAATTGATAAGAATTCAGGGACAGAATGATCTCAACTATCAGTCAGAGTAAAAGTTATTTTTTTTTTTTTTACTGAGTTACAGTAATTCTGTTTGCTAAATGAGGTATGAGTATGATCTATTTGTTTCCAATTTATGAATGCACACTTTGTATTTAGAATACTGTATGATCTGAGTGTTCTAAAAGGAATTGCTGACTGAGTAGGACTCCTAAAAACGTGCAGTCTTTTTTTTTTTAAAGGAATTTAAAAAACCAAAATATCCCTCAAACGTCATGTATCTATATGCCAAATCACTCCTTTACAGAAAGGTATACAGGAAAAGAAAATAAGATTAAAAATATATAATAAAAGAAAAACTTTGATAGGTGGCACAGTCATTTTTTTTTACTAGTGGTGGCAAAACCATATTCACTGGGCTACAAACTCTATTTCTCAGTCCACCTCACTAATATATTTTCTTATGATTTGCAGGGAAACCACAATAGCTCAAGTAAGCTAAAGAAATTTAATTTTTAGAGAAAAAGGTCTCAGAAAAAAAAATATGATAGCAGGAGTAAATGGCATGTTATTCTTTTCTAGAAAGAAAGATCTTATTTGTGGAGCACTAATATTCATTTTAACAATGTGAGCAGTGACAATAGAATTTTGAATCAGTGCATTGTTTGGAGTCAGCACTAGTTCCCTGTGTGTCTCCAGCATACTTACAAGACATACACCTACATATAACTGATGTTATTTCCCACTTAATAACACTAATATAGGTAAAAAATAGATCTTTACTAAAGTCTATCATGGAGGAAATGATTAAGATCTTTCTGCATATTTTTATTCTTTTCTTGAAAGCAAGGCAATCATAGGTTCTATATTCAGACAGATTTTGTGTGATTTGTAATTAAATAGTTTAAAAGCTAGAAGTGATGATTAGAGGTTAAGTCTCTGTGAATGCTCCTACCTCCATGAGTATGGAAAACTACCATGAACTCGTGGGAGAAAAATACTAATGTGTTTTTTTGTTTCTTCAGTGTTATTTGCTGGTAGGAATATTTAGTTGGTTTGGGTTTTGTTTGTGTTTTTTTTTTTTTTTTTTTTTTTTTTTTTTTTTCTGTTTTTTTTTTTTTTTTGTTTGTTTTTCTTGTTTATTACTGGTTTGGAGCTGTTTTGGATTGCATTTTTATTAGAAATTGTATTCAGCATTTTAATATATTGGTATATTATTTTACAGAGTTGTACTTCAAAAGAACTATGATATATGAATAATATTTCCTTACCAAAAGGCTAAAATAATTTCCTTTGCAGCTTGGAATCTGTGTTCACATTACAGTAACTTTCAGCATATTAATTAAAAAAAAAACATAATTCCCTTAACTCTTCCCAAATTCTTATTCTTTCAACTGTACCCAGCAGTAAATTGAAGCCCAATGAAATCTAATTGCCTGGTGCGCAACCTGAGAGACATTTAAAGAGAAATTAGAAACTCTAATTATCTCTTAACTTTCCTCCGTTTATGTTACTTTGCAAATCTAACTTCCCATACCTTTAATTTTATGTCTACTGCTTTAATTTTGGCTTTTCATTAGTAGTAGTGCTAAACTGCTGTCTAGGTGCATCAATATACTGTTAAATTTTCATATAAATTACTTTGTTTTCCCTGATGTTTATCTTGCAATCACAATTCTCAGAGGAGGTTCATTGCTTATTATTATCGGGAACTTTGTCAAAAAAAGTTCAAATAAAATGACCCAAATATTAATAGAACATGAAGGGCCATAATCTTTGCTGATCCAGGATTGAAGGTAGTGGATTTTATGCCCAAAGTCTGTTTGGCTCACTAGCCTTCAGCTGTTGTTACACTTAATGAGAGTGTTATTTTTCTCAGCTTACCACATATGCAGAGGGTGTTGATTACAGACAGATTTTTTTAATTTTCCTATTATTTAGCTTGTATTTTGAATGTGAATTGTGATGTACAGTGAACTTACATTTTTTTTATTTAGCCTTTCAATGATGTCTCATATGTATAGGGAATATATTTGAAGTTTTAATATCTTCAGTGTTTATATATGTATACACACATACACATGTATGCATATATCCAGCCTGAACCTCCCCTGGTACAATTTGAAGCTGTTTCCATATCCCATTGCTTGTTACCTGGGAGAAGGGACTGACACCCACATCACTACAACCTCCTTTCAGGTAGACATAGACAGCAATAAGGTCTCCCCTGAGCCTCCTTTTCTCCAGGCTACATAATCCCAGTTCCCTTAGCTGCTTGTCAAAGGTTTGTTCTCTAGACCTTTCACCAGCCTTGTTGCTGTTTTTTGGATTTTTTTTCCTTTTTTTTAAGGAGGGGGATAGCCTTCACATTTATTAAGAAAAAGCAGCAACTTTCTTCAACCACTGTAAATTTAAAGTGATCACAAATCCTACAGCAAGGACTTAGAAGATTAATTTCAAGTTGTTTGAAAATGTGTTTTCTTTAGTTGCTTTTGAATTTGCTATCTGATCGTTTTATGTGATATGCCATCATTCCTTTATGGAGAAAAGTGTAAATGGATTTGCTGCTTGTGTTGCAACCTGAATGACCCGTCCTCTCAGCACACCATTCATAAGAAGGTGAACCTTGCCCATTGGCCATGCAGCTCTTTAGAGTGTGATAGTGGAGATAAAGCTATCTGAGATTTAGTCCCACTTCTGGGAGGTTTTTTCATTCAAATTGTTACAGGTAGCATTTACAGAGAGAGCAGAGAAGCTTCTTGTGGTGATTCTGTTTGGACAGAAAAGTTAGAAGAAAGAAATACTGTCTTAAAATTAGTTTGATCTGGAAAACTCAAGCTAATTCTTTAATCATGTGGCTCTTCCATGCAACCAAAATAAAATACAGTTAAAGTAGTATTTAGTATTAAGTTGTTATGTTTAGCTTTGATTTTTATATGTAAAAGCTAAAATTAACATATTTATGCCCTCCTTAATTCTGATTTTCTTTCATTTTTGCATTCATTGTAGTGTTTTGTTATACCCTTAAATTCTTGCAGTCTCTTGTACTATTTGTACATTGTTGTGGTTTTTCCATATTTAGACACATTTCTGTTTCCATACAGTCTGAATGGTTTAATGCTGAAGGGCAAAGTGTTATTGAGCCAAATGTCCATGCTTATGTGGATGGTTTTGCATTTTTTTTTCTCATTTATGAATTCATTTGAATAAATGTGATATGTCAGAGCTGCACTAAGTGCTGAAACCTCTGAGCTGTTTCCAGTTGTGCCTGCTCTAGAACCACCAAAAATATAGCTGCCTAGGGAGGTGGAGCTGCTCAGTTTAGACACAGTGTTTTGTTAAGCAGCTAAACTGCTATATGGACTAAGCTACAGCTACTATATAGAATCTGACGTGTGGATGTGTTTTCATGTGACATCTGTGTGGCTTTTTGTATAGAATCTAAATTCCCTAATTACTCATTTGTCACATAGAATCACAGAATGTTTGGATTGGAAGTGACCTCCAAAGGTCATCTAGTCCAACCCCCCTGCCATAAGCAGGGACATCTCCAACTAGTCCAAGCTACTCAGAGCTTCATCCAGCCTGATCTTGAATGTCCCCAGGGATGGGGCCTCCATCACCTCTCTGGGCAACCTATTCCAGTGGTCTATCAGCCTCATATTACAGAACTTTTTCCTCATGTCTAACCTAAATCTGCCCTTTTCTAGCTTAAAGCCATTACCCCTCATCCTGTCACTCCAAACCCCTGTGCACAGTCACTCCCCTGCTTTCCTATATGACCCTCTCAGGCACTGGAAGGTCGCTATAAGGTCCCCCCGGAGCCTCCTCTTCTCCAGGCCGAACGGCCCCAACTCCCTCAGCCTGTCCTCACAGCAGAGCTGCTCCAGCCCTCTGAGCATTTTTGTGGCTCTCCTCTGGACAAGTTCCAACAGCTCCACGTCCTTCTTGTGCTGGGGGCTCCAGAGCTGGACACAGACTCCAGGTGGGGTCTCCCCAGGGCAGAGCAGAGCAGCAGGATCACCTCTCTCCATCTGCTGGCCACACTGCTTTTGATGCAGCCCAGGATTCGACTGGCCTTTGGGCTGCTGCTGTACATTGGTGGCTCATGCCCAGCTTCCCATTTCCTAGTACCCCCAAGTCTTTTTCCAAAGGACTGCTCTTTAGCACGTCCTCTCCCAGCCTTTAATGGCAATGCTGGTTTGCCACATATGTACAAATATGTACAAAGACTCTACATAGAGTATTAAGTGGCTATTGTATATACACAGTTGTCTTTGTTTTTATTGAATCTCTTGTTTTGGTGATCCTTAGGTTTGTTTCTGCATCCATATCTTGTGCTTTCTGTAAGATATATAACATACACGAAATATCTATAAAAGGTATTTTTAAGGCTTGAATATCTAGATACCTCCCATGATGTTAGTGGATATACACTAGCAAAAGTAATGCCTTATTCTTTAAAAAAGAAAAATAAATCTTTATTATTCATAGATACTTAGATTTGCAAATTGAAGATGGATCTTTCAAAGTAGTTCTGTTTCAAAATTACATTCC